>NW_009198413.1:0-71271 GCF_000690835.1 Fulmarus glacialis | reverse complement strand
GGCATCACTTGGGCAGGGGCTGGTGGCCCTGGGGGCCGAAATGGGGCCCTGGGCAGGGTGGGATGAGGCCAGGCAGGCCTGGCACTCTTCTGCAGACAGGGCAAGTCACTTTATCCTTTTTTGCTTCGTTTCTGCTTTGTAGAGTAGTCAAAACCGAGCTTTCTCCTATCTACCAAAACTACAAATACTGCACGGCAAGAAAACTTTTCTTGCCACACAGCCCAAGGCTCAACAGAAGATCCGCAGATGCTGTAGCAGAACAGTTGTTCATAACATGCTTGCCAAGAAAACTCCATTACTCACTCTGATCAGTCATCAAAGCTTCCGTCTATCCTTATCTGAACACCAACAGGGAACTCAGAGCTCTCCAAAAACTTCACAATCACTGACATCTCACTCGTCGCAACTCTTGGTAATACCCTGCATCTTTCTTGCTTCTATTTTCATGTATCCGCCCTCAGTAAGTTGCTAGCGAGATAGGTGCAAGGCTCTCTTTCAGTCTGACAAAAGTGAACCAGCTCCTCAGGTTTCATTTCCAAGGAAATTCTAATTTCAACAAAACACCAAGAAAAAACATTTGATTCCACTTTGGGAAGAGGTGGGGGTAGGAAAGGGGGGGGGAAGAAAGAGCCACAGTTATCTTCACACCAGAGGACATTTGCTCTCACTTAGCACCTCTCACATGTGCGTATCAGAGCACCTTCACAAACTAGGTGAAGGTGCTAAACTAGGTTAACAAGGAAAAAAAAAATGCTTTTCAACCAGCTCTGAAAGCAAGCTCCTAGTTGAAAAAAGAAAGCAAAAAAAAAGTGGGATGTTATTCCAGAAGACACATTCCTAAAGCACCAAGCTGGCTGGGACTCCAACATGAAGCCAACATCTCCCTCCAAGTTAATTCCTGCCTACCTTCCAGCTTGAGTTGGCTGGTTTAGCAAGCACTATGCATCTCTCAAAATAGCGACGGTTAGAGAAAGCTGTGGGAAGAATCAGCAAGCAGCAGCATCACCTGCAGATGCTCTTCCTTAGTCCGCTGCTGCTCTCCGGAGGAGGGGCAGTTGTTCAGCCCCTGATCACTGTCCAGTCACCTGAAGACCTGACATAGACCCAGCTTCACTGCTGCAAGTAAAGCAGTGCCTGGAGAAGTGGTCTTCTATAGCAGATGCTACCGCTCCTTTCTAATGAAGGGTGATACCACCCAATCTGTTCACAATATTGATGTGAAGGTTTTAAACCCAAGCTTACCGGTTCTTCTGAGGGCTGCAGATAGGAGCAGGGCTGCTCTCACTCCACCCCGTCATTTGGATTCCTCAAGTCAAGAGCAAGCAGCAATGCTGTGGGTTAAACCCAGTAGGCAGCCAGACACCGCACAGCTGCTCGCTCACACCTTCCCTCCCAGCGGGTTGGGGAAGACAATCGGAAGGGCGAAAGTGAGAAAACTCATGGGTTGAGATAGACACAAAAAAGACAAAACGAAGAAAAACAAGAAATGCAAAAAGCAATTGCTCACCACCAGTTGACCAATGCCCGTCCCCACGCGACCCCAACCCCTGGCAAACAACCCCCTAGGTTTAGTGCTGAGCGTGGCGTTGGACGGTACGGGCTATGCCTGTGGCCAGTCTGCTGTCCCGGCCACGCTCCCTCCCAGCCTCTTGTCCACCCTCAACATACTTGCTGGGGAGGGTGCAGCGTGGTGAACAGAAAGCCTTGACGCTGTGCAAGCACTGTTCAGCAGTAACGAAGACATGCCTGTGTTAACATTGTTTTCGTCACAAAACCAAAACACAGCACCACACTGCTATGAAGAAAACTAACTCTATCCCAGCCAAAACCAGTACAAGCAAGTTGCATTAGCTCCTATCCCCAAACAGCTAGTCTCAGAGTAGAGATAAATTCCTGACAAAGCAATGTTTGTTTCAGCCACAAAGAATCTCAAATGACTGTTTGTCGCCCCACATTTCAAAGTCCCATTCGAGTAAAGAGTACGGTATCTTGCATTAACGGTGCCTATTTCAGCAGAACCTTCAACGATTCTCCCACAATCAAAACTGTCTTGTTACGATGTCGTGACTAAAGGGGTAAAAGTCATTAACTAACAAGGTACCTTTGTATGATTTTCAGCCATTCTGAACCCAGCAAGGAATACAAATCAACTTAAGCTGTAGGCACGCAGCTCCTCGAAGGTGCTTTGTGCACTAATGATTTGAATTTTTGTGGTTTAGTTTTCCTTTCCTTACACACTCTAATAATTCCCTGAAGTTTCTCTTATGTTTATATGATCCTTTTTTACCTCTGAGAAATATATGAGGTACGATGTTCCAAATGACAATGGATTTGCACACACTTATCCCTTTTCTTACACTGGAAAGAATAACAATCAAACCAATTTAAGTGTACAACTTTGTACAGGTTAAATTTATCCAGCTGGACCAATTAAGGAAACCTAAATCCCAATTAGTAACAGATAAAAACATGTTTGCCATTTCTGGAACAATAATTAGAGAAGAATTAAAGTTTCTAGATGAGAAAGCTCTTCCTCTACACTAATGAAACACACTAGAAGAAATTGTGACCTTTTAAACAGCTAGAAATGAAAAGATGGCATTAATACTTCCATAGAAGCTACAAAAAAAACCCCCAAACCAATCACGAACAGCTACTTTAATGTGCTACTTCAGAGAGTACTTCCATGCTGAATACTTACGCTGAAAACAACTTCTTGTGCCAGATCCAAGACCTTCTGAAGTTATTAATATTCTGCCATCAGCCTCAAAGGGAACAAGATTTGCCTTGCAAAATAATCAAGAGAGCTGCAACTATTTACAAGTGACTTAATTTATGGCAGCTTTGGTTGCAACAGCTACAGAATTTAGAAAGACAACTGTATAAGTAAAGTGTTCTGGTAAGCACCCAATTCAAACACTTCAAATATAAAGATAATTAACCCTTCAAATTTTAAATAATCAGGTTGTAATATTCTATACAAAAAATGTTCCTCTGAGGAGAATGGGGGTGTCCACCTTTAATATGTATTCAGCATACACATTTAACTATTACACATATAAAAAGGCAATAAATTTTATACCGAAATTTATTGTGCAAGAATGATTTTCATGCTCATTTACAATGAAATAATTACTTTTAACAAATAATCATGACATTGCTTAATTTCAACACTAAGCAGAATATTTACATTCAAGTTTACATGTTTGTTCAAGTTCCATGTATGGTGTTGTCAGAATTAAGTAAGAATGCATCTTCAGATCAAAGTTTGTATTTTTTACGTTAAAATATCACTGCCTTTCAGACATTTACTGGAAATGACAAATTTCCTTTCTTTGCAGTACCCTCATTTCCCAGCTGGGAAAAAAAAACTGGGGGAAAAAAAAACCAAACCCAACTTGCAGAAATCAGCATCACAAACGTACAATTAGCCAGGCATTTCCAACTTGTTAAATGGAAAGGAGGCTGGAGTATACCTCTGTATAACTGACTGCCAGAGGACTGTTTATGTCATCCTTGCAAGAGATCATGCCTTAAGAAAATGAGTCTCAGGACAATTCTTCCATAGAATCTTATACAAAAAAAGAATCTTATACAAAAAAAGATCTGTTTTGTCAATATTGAAGTGAATATCTTATAATAGCACCTAACACACTTTGGAGCTTTTTGTTCTTTTTTGTTTTTAACCATAGGGATGACTAGAACAAGCATCATGGTCTGGCACTTTTTTAAAAACAAAACCAAAAAACAAAAAAAACCCAAAACACCCCACCCAAAACATATGCTGTATAGTAGTAATTTTAAAAAAATAAATCAGCAGTTCACAAATAGTTGAAAAATATTTTTAGTGTGCAGAAATTCAAACTGTGGCTTTTTGGTGCTGTTGCTTCTTCTTCACACTCTATGATCTAAGACAAGTTCAGACTTCAGCCCACGTTTTCTTAGCCTGCGCACAAATCTCTTGCTCCTTCGGCAAAGGTTGCTAATACAGGCTTCTCAGTTATCTCCCACCCACCTCGACTCCCCTTTTATTTTTTGAACTGAGCTGAGAATCAGCTAATACAACATGCAAACTCAGACATGGTTCTGAATTATAACTTGTTATAGTCCTGTTAAACAAGTGAAAACATACAACAGAATTTTTGTTTAGTTTCACAGTTCCATGTGATGCCTACTATTTTAATCATACTTTCGTAACAGTGCTTCATCTTCTGTCTAGGTTTCACAGGGGCCTGCAATTATAACAAAAGAATCAGCGCACACTTGCCAATACGCTGCCCTATTACATAAAGGACAAAATATAGTGATTGTCTTGGATTTTGGCTATTAATGTTACGGGGAGATACTGATTTTGAAGATGCAAACCTAAACATTCCCACATTTTAAACAATCTTTATATTTGGCAGAGACTATTTCACTTTTTCTGTCTTCACGTTGTGACATCTCCTCCAGAACTTGTGGGTTGAGAAACAACCGTAGAAGGTTGTACTGGTAACATTTCTAACTCAGATTCACGTACAAAGATGACTGCATCTCCACTTACATTTATTAAACACTGGGCCTGAAAAAAAAAGGACAATACGCAGTTACCAAACATTAAAGAATTACATATTTTATGTTTACTTATATCTGCAGATAATAGAGAAGTCGACAGAGATTAGAGAAGGACAAATTATTGGCATGTATTAGTGAGGCAATCCTGCCGTACTTCCTTTATATCTACTCACTTGTGTGCTATCAAACATGTGGACAGATTCTTGTAAGACCACCACAAATGAAGTATCTGGGTAGCTGTACTTCCTTTCACTACTGTTTCGAACATATTTCATGTACCAAAATGACTATATTCAGTTGTCACCTGTACTAATAAAGGTTTGTCCCTTTATGTCCAAAATGGAGCATTTTATATCAGCAACTCCACGTAAAAAGGATGAAAATCCTAACATTGTAACATCAGAGAAGCTAAGTAAGTTCAGCACTACTATTCTACTGTTTCCTGCAATTTACTTCACTCTAGTGAACTTAGTAGTTCTACCCATTTGGGTATTTATGAAGCGTATCTGTAATTTCATGCTAACTCAGATGTTCAAGAATGCTCTTGGCTTCTTTGAACAGGCATTATGATGAGAGATCCAGAAGTATTATGCAGACAGCTGGCTCTACAGCGTTCTTGTTTTTTAAATACATGAAATGTGTATTTGTGTCGTACTAACCACAATAGCATTGTTATTTCATATAATAATTTACCTGATTTTTGTTTGGATTCTCCATAAAAACACACTGCTTCATTATGTATGAGACAACAGCATTCCCCCCTAAAGCTGCAACATGAGCTCTCACCATTGCAAACACTTCAGCAATAAAAGCATGGAGAAAACCACTGACACCACCCTCCTAAAATAGGGAAAAAAAAATACATTTTATGTTAGGTATTGCTACAAGATGCTGAATACTTTTCTTACATTTTTACCAGCTGAATATTTCAGTGAATCCTAAATGGTATATTGAACAGAACTTAAAAGCTATTCACTGTTTAATGGGTTACAGTTAAAAATCAGACCAATGGAACTTACTGTTTTAGGAAAAGAATCAGAAGTAGGTTATTCATTTGTGACCAGTATTCTTTGTAGTCAGTATATTACATATACTCATACTTTTCAAACATTCCTACACCTCTGCAGAAACATGTAATATTCCACTGACAGCTGCATAACGGGTTTTTCTTTCATCAGGAAGGATACTACCCATCTTTTTGAAAACTGGGAAGCAGATAAAGAGTAATTTCTATTGAGGATTAAAAGAGATTTAGACTTCTTGGAAATTACTGGTAAGGAGTGGCCATTACCTTTGGTCACTACAACTTCACGTATGCTAATGACTGTTATTATTTCTCAACATTCACTAAAGAAAAGATCCCTCAAAATACAAAGTAAGCAAGGGACACAGCACAGACTTGACAAGCAAGCTATTGAAGCTTTTTTTCCCCTGTAGCCAAAAGAACTTCTGGCCATCCCCTTTAGTGAAGTTTTTTGACTTGATGGTGCTCATGGGGGATTTTTTACTTCTTTGGTGCCGAGCTAAATAATTTTAATTGCTGTGAAAGGAAGAGAAGGAAAACAATGATGTATGGTTCTCTTCTAGATAATCCTTATGAAAGAATGTCAGCAACTACATTGGAGGAGGGAAAACCCAACACACAAAAACCAAGCAACCAACCAAAAAAAAAAATCCACAGAAAAAAACTAAGGAAAGAAACTGATGAAACAGAGCTCACTATTGGTTAAAAATATCTATAAAATTTCAAAATGAAAGTGAAAGGCAAGACCACTAGACTTCCCACATACGCGTGTGCGCCACTGAAGAAAATGAAAGAGGTAGGTAGAAGAAGAGGCTAACTAAGCTGAACTTCAACAAACTGCAACAACATGGACTGCCCTCCTATCTACTGGAAAAAGTATAATCTATCCTGATCAGACTCATTAACACTTTAGGAAACCTATCTTGGATGAAAATTAACAAACAAAAGGCAAGTATAATTTCACCAATCCAAGCATAAAGCATGAACGAAGTCAACTGCAGCCAAAAATCAAAATTTCAATACAGGTTTGTCATTCCTCATAAAATTCTGATTTTGTCCAAGTGTTTTAATAGTTACAGCAACTGATGGGAAAAAAAAATCTGTAATATCATAAACCTAATACAAAATTTGATGACAACAGATAACAAAAGATTATAAATATCCACCTGTAAACGGCAAAAACTAAAAGCAATGGATAAACTGGACTTTAAATTACCATTAATTTTTGAAGCACAGTGTCTGGTATATACTTCAGCTTATGAAAGCATTCATAGGGCCTCAATATTCTGTAAACTACCATAAGCAAAATATAAAGCAATACAAACACAAATGCTCCCAATTATTTTTCTGTAGAATCTGAAACACTTGCTCAAGTTGGATATAATGACCACTCTGTTTTGACCATGTTACAGCCTCCGGGCAATACTCTGCGACTAGTATTAAAACCGGTTTGTGACTCAGCCTGTGCAGCTGAAATAGATTTAAATTAGCTACCCTGGGTGCTGGAAATAGCACACTGATAGTATCACAGAAACTGTACAACCGTCCCAACTTCATGGAGGAGTTGAATCAAATATTTGAGCAACCTACCGCTGCTGAGATCAGCTGTCATAGTTACCAAAGCTTGCTTACCAGCTATTTAATTTGTATCTACAGAAGCTGCAGTTAGTACAGAAATGTCATGTAACCATTTCCTGGTCATACCATATACATCCTTTTGAAAATGCTGTCCTTTTCACATAGATTTCTCAAGTTAAAAGGGGCCGTGACTTGCGAGATCCAAACAAGATGTTTGTCTGATCAAAGTTTCTCTAGAGAGCTCGCAACTCATTTTTATGAAGGCTGATAATTTTTATTAGCATCTGCTATGTAATTTTATCAATGTGTAATTAGCAAGAAGCAGCATACTCTTCAGCACTGACAAACCAGGCAAGAGGTACACTCTACTTCTCTGGATGGAAATTGTAGCAGAAGGATGCAGCTACTTCCCAAAAGGACATGAAAATGACAACAAACATGTCTTGCATTTTTGCATTTTCAGAGGAGTATCGGTTGTCCAGATCCAGACTGGAGATCATTGTTTGAGTATCACTAGCTACATCCTCTAAGCGGCTTGTGTGGTTACATACTCTACGGCATGCTTTTTAGAAGTTCATCACACAGAGCTATGTTACTGAGAATGCACAGAAAGTTATATTAAAAATCAGCATAATGTTATATATGATATGGGAAACGTTGTATTAACCAAACAATTCTAAAATCCAAATACACTGTGAAAGTTCATCATTGAGCTTGCTAAATGAGAGAAGAATGGATTTTTTTTTTTTTTTTTTTTTTTTGGCATTTAAATTAATCTCAGTTTTGGGTTCAAATGATCCCAACCACCATTGTTGGTCAAAGACCTATTTTTTCCAAATAGTTCTGTTTAAGAACATACTGGTTTAGTGTTATATCCAAATTCAACAACAATGGCAATGATTAAGGAACCCCTTCCTAACATTGCCAAACACAAAGCAGCTCTATATGCTCTATGACAAAAGCAGTGCAATGCAACTTACTCCCCATTCAGCACCTACCCTCAAGTGATAAAAATTCTATTCCCTTGCTGTGCCATACCTCAACTCAAACCTGTTCAGATATCTACCTTTGATTATTATAATTAACAAAAAGTGCTAATTCCTGATACACAGCTCACCTCACGCAAAGAAGTGGTTTCTCGTATAAAAAACATGTTGATTATCCCAAGATATTTGGTTATTTTTGCCCCAGGTAGAAAAGAAAGAGGTGTCATCTTAACAACTGAGACGGTAGAATTGGTGCATGATGGAACGGAACGGTGCCGTAAGTATCCCTCAGCCAATGGACTTGCTTTATCAAGAGAAGCAGCTAAAAAGATGGGAAAAAAGAAGAGAAAGTAACTATCAAGTAAGATTGATTACTGTTTCTCAAAACACAAAAACTCTTCTTTATGGTTTCCAAATAGCTTGGTGACAACATTCAGCTGCCTGTGATGCTCAGCCATATCATGTGAGAAAGGAAATTATCATGCAATGCATGCAAAAGGAGACAAAAAGCTGTCATTCCATTCCTGCAAAGGAAAACATTGAGGCGAGTAGCTGCACATACAACAATCAGTTATAAAGTGAAGGTAAAGAAAAAAGTGCCAACATTTTGAAATACATATTCTGCTGGAGGAACAAATTATAGGAAGTGTGAAAGTTGTTGTGTTTCCCCAGTGCAGCATTTTCCATTAAAACAGATATTAATCTCTGCTGATTTAAGCAATTCCTGCAAAGGAAAACATTGAGGCGAGTAGCTGCACATACAACAATCAGTTATAAAGTGAAGGTAAAGAAAAAAGTGCCAACATTTTGAAATACATATTCTGCTGGAGGAACAAATTATAGGAAGTGTGAAAGTTGTTGTGTTTCCCCAGTGCAGCATTTTCCATTAAAACAGATATTAATCTCTGCTGATTTAAGCAAGATAGTCAGACCTGCGGCCAGAGAACTACTGAAAAATAACTCACCACTTGCTAATTTAGTGACCATTGCCTTGACTGTCACCTTGGTGATTGCTTCCTGTTTCTCACCAAAAATTTTCCAAGATCATATATACACCTACATCCATGCAGTGTATGTTACATAATTAGTAGGCGTACACATTTATTGGTAACTAATTTTTACTAAGTGAACAGAAATACTGGATTTTGCTTTTTATGATACTGGTTCATAAACCCTGTATTAGCTTACAAAGACATTAACAATGTCGGCAGTTTTCACACTCAGGTATTCATTCTACATGTGATCTGCAATACTATTGCTAGGCAGGAAACTCCACTATTCACCACTGGGAAATCAGAGATATGTCTCAGATTATCATAACGTGGTAGAAACAGCCGCCTACTTGTCTTAATTGATCCGCGCCTTATGGTCTGAGCTTTCAGTTTAATGAGCTCTATCCAGCTGTTGCATCTGTCTGCAAAGGAACTGTAATCAATTGACGTTGCTGAAAACACAGACAGAAAAACAAAAGAAAAAACAAAGAAAAAAAAATATGGATGATGTCTCTTGCTCATCTCAATGCTCCGTTTGAGGAAGCAATTATCTGTGTCTGAGAGAGAACAAACATCCCTTTCCAGGTCTGTTTAAAGGAAAAGTTACAGTATAGGTTTGGACTTGTCCAAACCAGTGTACCGATTTCTGGTGATGTCCCAGCTGTGAACCAACTGCCTGACTGGGACTTCATCACTGAAAAAACATGCAAATACAGTCATTAACGTCTTACGCTAGATTATTTTTTTTTAATCTCATTTTAGGTATTAAGTTCTGGCTTCTTTAAGTTTATTTAAGCCTTGTTTAATTTTAATTTTCATTGCTATTCTTTTCCTCACGAAGAGCTGATGATCATGATTTAAACTTCCTAATGATCTTTATCAATATCTAACCTACAGACTGAAAAAAAGCTTTGGTGATGAGGATAAGAGTCACAAGCTGAAACAACACCTCGGTTTTAAACACAAATGAATTTTCCTTACAAAACGTTGTCCTTCCCCCAACATCCTCCCTCCAATACCACCCCTCACCCCCCCATTATCATTACAATGAGAAGTAGAGTTGTTTCTGCTATGACTTTTGGTATTAGTTGCAGGGGTGTTTGCGTATCTTTAAAAAAAAAAAAAAGTTCTGCAAACACCGTTTCTTCATTATTCTGAAGAAACGGAAAGAATACATGCTAATTTCAAATTAAGACAAGCAAAAAAGCTCTCTCTCAGGGAACTAATTTTCTGTCAGATAAAGTGATATCAATATATCTGACAGAGAGACACTATTATTATTAACAAATCTGACTTTTGTAATTAAAAAACACATCAAAATATTATGGTATCATTAAGCCACACCAGAGCATGCATTCTCAGTTAACCAGTAAACACTTCCTGGATTAAGACACATCCAAAAAGAGTATACCAATATCCCAAGAATGCTCATTCTGTTCTGGCATATGGTAAATTAAGTAAACTCACCTCTCTGAGCAGCGGGAATACCTGTGTGGGAACTTGCACCCTCCAGGACTTCTAATAAGACAAAATGAATTCCATTCAGATAATATATGAGCAGAGTCATGTAGTACAGGACAACAGCTTTCTTCTTACAAAAAAAAATTTTAGAGTAAAATACGAGAAAAAAAATCTTCTATATATACTACACTATGTACTTTGATAGCACATAATAAGCTGGCATAAATAATTAATTTTACTAAGTGTCTTGCAAATTAGAATATGATCATTTACTAAAGGTCATTACTGTGTAAGGTTGTATACAAATATTTTTAAGATAACAATCTTACAGAAAAGTATGTAAAAAGGTATCAATATATTAAATAAGCTGCTAAGTAAATGTAACTACAATGAAACCTCGAGTCTACTTGCGAAAAAATGACAGATGAAGTAACTACCTAGTTGAAAGCCTCTAAAATGATGTACAGTACAATATGGAATGTGAAGAACGTCACGAAAAGTGATACACATGAACAGGCTACCCTCTACTGGTCAGTGCCTATTATACAAGTAGCACTGTCTAGTAACAGTGGAAAAGACACCAGTCAGAAATTTCTGGATAGCTCCTCTTTTTGAAAATGAAAGCTTAACAGTTTCATAATGTGACCAATTAAAGGTTAAGTACACACAAATACCTAAAAATAAAAAAAGATACAAAGCAATAAGAATATTATTGCTGAAATTAAACTGACCTCTGAAAATACAAGTAAATGGGGTAGGCACCCTCCTTTATAAACTTAGGTAATGGGCAAAAAAGAGAGCTCTTTAACATTTTAGTAAGAGAACATTTACAATAATTCACAGATACTAAATTTCCTATCACTAGCCATTTTGGTGGGTAGATAATCCAACAATAGAGAATGAAGTAAAGACAGCTGAATCAACAATGATGACCTAATTTTTAATACAGTTGTAGAACTGTGACAACCATTCTTGAAATGCAGCTCTATCTCAGGTAAAATAAAGCATCTGTGTAACAGCTAAAATGTGCTGCACTGTACAAATTGTTTACTATGCAAGTTTAGGCTCTTTTCACTTAAAAAAAAAATTGCATGCAATTTTGCTCAGCTGAACAACCAGTATTTGCTAGATAAAGTATTTCCCACCATGATAACTAAGAGATTAATTATTTGAGGCTGAGAATACATGGAGTTATTTTATATGGGCCATTTACAGAACCAAAGCAGTATGAGGCAAGCCTATTACGTAATTTATAATTCTTTAAGTCAAATGACACCCATCACCCAGTGGTTTGCAGCATTTTCAATATTCTAAATGCAAAGATGGAAGAAATCTATCTAGACAGGAAATCTACAAAAGAATATATACAGAACGATTAGCCAACCCATCTTATGTGACTCAAAAAATTTGACTTTAGGAGTGAACATATCCATTATGCTTAGGTAGCAAAGAATATTTAAAGCATGTGTAAGTACAGATATTTTAAAGCTACTGCAACAATGAAAGAGCAGAACTCAAAATCAGTAAAAAATAATAGTTCAACATTCTTCCATTTAACTGACCTTTAGCTGGTGAGAATGGTTGAGAAGCAAGGGGATCAGAGCAAAGTTCCAATGGAAATTGTAGCTGTTCTTCATTGTCTGTAGAAGCTTTAACAAAGAAAACAATTGATAATTAACCAGCAAAATAAGATTTGCCAGTAATAATAAGCACTACAGATTCAATTTAGTTAGGTCTGACCGGAACAGATTTTTTCAGCATATGCATATAGTGATGCAGTTCTGTATGAACAGTTAGATGTCTGACAATAAATCCAGCTGCAAAATTGAACAGAACCTGTGTTCCATTGAACGGGATTTGATTTAACATTTTCAGGAAAAAAATATTAAGCTATATATTACTAGCTATACGTTACAGTAAAAAGTAATGTGTTTTATTTCACATAAAAGAAAACAAACAATTTACTCTTACTATTTAAGTAGTAAGGTATAACTGATGTTTTAGAACCATATGGCTCTGTTCTACTACCTAATTGCATTCTTCAGAATGGAGTCTCTTCAAAGTTCTGTCTAAATTCCCATATCCAGATTGCATACATACATTTCTAGTGTAAGATGGTGCTTCATTAGCAAGATGACACACGCAGATTGCGGTAGTCTCTTCTATTCCCTCCACAATGCTATATGCTTCACTGATCTCCAAAAATATTACTTAAGGGTTTTTTGGAGCGTTTTTTAAGTATTATGAATAATTTATTTTCTGCCTTCTTGAAGTAAGGACAAAATTTGCTACTTATAAGAACAAGTATTCTCTAATGACTTACACTGCATGTTTCAAAATACAATAGAATGTCATCATCTGTTACACTAATTCTTTAGAGAAAAATATTCGAGGAAAGATGGTACATGGAATGAGGAAATACCAAACGTTTTTTTCATGTTACTGTAAGTTTGTTGATTACGTACAAGCAAATACCTAATACTTGGTAAGTAAGCCATCCTGCTGGAGGTCACATATATGAACTCTAAAAACCTCTATGTTATGACTTTATGATTTTATAGAACTTCCCCGTAAAAATATGTATATGTAACTGAAATTAAAATGTAGACTCACTAGGTACTGGGGAAAAAAAAAAAAGGAAAGAAAAAGATTATCTCTTATCTTTACATGCCTCACAACATTTACCTCTTTGCTGTGATTTTTCTGTAGGGGCTTTGTTGGCTTGTAATGCTTGGGTTTTGTCAAATGTAATTGCAACAGCTGTGACTGCAATCTGCAAATCAGAAATATATGGCATATTAGGTAAGTTAATCTCTCGTGTAATCCGCAAAAATAATTTTGCAAAAAAGCCAGCTTTTTCCATAGAAAAATAATAGGGGGAAAAAAATATACTCCAAGTAGACATATTAAAAACGCTTCACAGCAGAGCATAAAAGATAATACTAAGGTCCGCTGTTAGAACATACACCTGACAGTGTTTGTCCCACATTTATGATTTTGTTCATCAGTTCTTTCTTTCTTTCTTGGTGAACTGACATAAAAAAGAATCATAAAAACTCATTATCATTGTATTTGTAAGAGAAGGAGAGAGATGTTTAATTGATCACAAGAATGATGCTATACTCCTAAAAAACCCATTTTATTTAAAAATAATGAAGTATATTGCATCACCTTGAAACTGAAAGAAAAAAAAAAACAACAGACAATTACAATGACAGCATACTTAGAAAACTAGTGTGCCATATTCTTGTAGTGTATGTGGTAACACCTTTTAACGGATATCTAGTCAGGGCTTTTCGTTTCCTATCTAACTAAAAAGATACACACTATTAAGATGCACTGTGCTCATGAAATGCCATGTAGTCCCATGATTCTCAAAACTGGTGAACTTCATAGGTCATCCTTTTTCTTCACTGAAGATTATGGCCTAAAGTTTTACTTCAGAATTCCCCGGACATACTAGTAAATGAAATCCTAGCCTAGTTTACTCTGAGCAGCGAATGTTAATTAAAGGCCAAAACTGGCATGCCTACATGCTGAAAGTCAAAAGAAGCAGCTTACTTACCTGAACTAATTCATCCTCTGGTAGAGCAACTGTAAAATTTACATGACAAAGGCAGCAGGGAACCATAGATCGTAGTTTAAAATACAAGCTCTGTTGAAGATAAGACATTATTTGTGTTACTCTAAAAAATGTATGGTTTATTTCAGAGAAATTAAAGATCAAAACTCTTTTCATAGTAGAAATCATCTAATCATATTAATTTTTTCTTGAAGAAGAATTACAGGTGTGAAAAGTAAAGACAGAATGTAATCTATGTGTAGCTGAATGTGTAGCAGTCTTTATACTTCTGTTTCTACAGTACACTACCAAAGGACTCACTCTGATTCAAAAAGCTTTGGAAATCCCTAATATACTAAGAAGGATGAATCTATTTTTAAAGCAGCTTACAAACTAATTACAGACTCTTTGCAGTCTTATTCCGAGAAGTAATTACGAAGAAAATGTTATTTTCAATATAGCCTGATTTTACTTTGCTTTCAATTGAACAACTCAAAAAATGTTTGAAGTAAGACTCTTACCTTCAACAGATTCTCACAGAGATCATTAAAGTTCTTATTAAGTGTTTGATTTGTTAGGTTAATGTTGCTTAATCTGGATACTCTTACTGCTGTGAACATCTGAATTAGAAACAAACACATTTTTTTTTTCCCCCAATATATGGCTGTATGTTATATTAAAAACAAAACTAATTCATAAAGAAGGCAAATAATGCGTAACATGGTAAGAGGAGAGGGAGGGGTAGAGGGAGGGGGAGAGGAAGGGGGATGGAAAGAAAAGGAAAAAACTGTAGCAACACTAAGGCAAGTAAAGTGCTTATCGCTTATGAAATTTTACAAACACAAGGCAAGTTTTCTGTGAACTAATGTATATGAATACATGAAACAAGTGATTAAGCAAGATATTAAAAACTCTATGTTCTTTTTACTTGCCTCATAAAGGAGTCATTCTACCTGCTACATATTTTGTAACTGCTGTTGAAAATTTTATGTTAATTATGTACAATAATCTAGACAATAATGGAATGTCATACACAGATACACAGGCAATCCCACCAACCTGAGAGTATGCTGCTGGTGCAGTCATATTGTTTTCAGGTTTGAGCTATACTTCTGCAAAGCACAGTCTTGCAATGTGCCAATTAGGTGTAAAAGCTCACTTAGATAGATCTGTTTTAAATCTCTCTATATGAGACTGAATTGTGTTGCACAAACATGACCAAAACGTTTAAACTTAATTATAAATGGAATTTTTCTCTACTCTAGTAGAGATTGGCTTTATCTAGTTCTTATTTATCTTAACCTATTCTTTAGGTTAAGATATCCAGTAGCTTTATCTAGTTCTTATTTATCTTAACCTATTAATGTTATCATATTCAGTACCTCACACTAAGTAACAGTCAACAATGTTTCTTTTAAGAGACTTCAAAATCTAGCCAAGCTCATAAAAATGCCCAGAACCTTAACGTTCATATTTACTGTAATTATTTTCTAATTTCTGTATTTTTGTACCCGGTTTCTGTTACATAACAGCATCGAAAAAAACCACATAGAAACAGGTTCTCATACCCTATTTTTCTGACAAAAATACTACTTTTATTTCTAACCCAAGAGTATCTCTTTAATTTATCTTTCAAAATTAGTGATCTCTAATACATATTTAAATTACTACAGCATATTTCTACACAATTTGGGAAAAAAGTTTTAATTTTCTTTGAATAACCTTACTTGAATTTCCGGTGTCCAGTTGTTTATACCAGGCATAATTTCTGTGTTGCAACTGTAAAAACCTGTAAAGAAAATATTTGGGGAAATCTATGTTGCACATTGAAATATAAAAATACTTTTAAAGAAACATATGTGACCTTACTTTATGTTTTGCAAGTATTTTCCCTCATGTGTTTTTGAATATTGAATATTGAATATTGAATAATATACCAGAAATAAGACCAACACTGAAAAACCAAACGCCAGCATCTGAAGAATACAATATAACATACAAAAGAAACACTTGCAGTGAAAAAATGGATAGGAAAGATGGAACTCGCCACTTCTAAAAAACTAGTTCACTACAGAGTTCTTATTCTGAGTATTTCTTCAACCGCCAAAAAGCAAGGCCAGAAATACCATCATGTTGAGGAACATGAGGGAGGCTACAATGGCATGAAATGCAACAATGACAGTTGCTCCCCATGGAGACTGGGTAACTCATGTCATTTGATGCTAAGACTAATTGGTGACTGCTTCATGGAGCCACTCCTTGTGGAACCCACAAAACAAGAAACTCTTGACTAGTTGGTCCTGAGCAGGGAGAAGCATTCAAAGAAGTTTTTTAGCTCTGATCAAGATATACTTAAGCATTCCTGTACAAAGGGCAAACACCCAAAATCCACTACTGCCCTGCCTAGTTTCTAATACACAAACTACATACAAATGAGGAAACGTATTAAAAAGGTGTGATAGGAAAAGCTAAAAAGCTAACCTTTGGCAGACAGCATAGAGATGCTTTAAAGATACTACCTAGAGATTGAGTGCAAATATGTAGCACTTACTAACAGAGACTAGAAAAGAAAAAAAAAAAAAAAGAAAAAAGCATAACGACTAAATAGCAGGGTAAGGAAAGTAATAAACAGCAAATAGGCAATGTCGAAAATCTAAAGATACAGCTAAATGAGCACAAAAGAGAAAAATCTGGTAGGGCCTATGTAAATGCACAGAATAAGCTAGAAAAGAAATTGTGTAGCAGCTTGCGGAAGGTATAAATATTAATAGATTTTCTTTCAGAACATCAAAAGCAGAAATCTTGCTTAAGAGTCAAGTAAGATATAGAAAGAATATGCACGGATGATAACATGACAGTGGAAAACATGCAGTTTTTTACATCAATGTTCACCACGGTAGTGGAGCTTTCCACAACAATTGTTTATTTTCCATCAGAGAACCTGCCTTAAAAGTGTCTAAAGGAGATATTGGAACACATAGGCAAATGAAAAATAAGGATTCATATAAACAACAGGAAAGGCAAAAGATGAAATAGATGACTAATCGGCACTGAACTCTTAACTCAAAATTACCCCACTACCAGAGGAAAGAATTCTTTAATCTTCTGGTAGTGACTGGGACCTACTAATTTGCCTATTACAGGTATCTGTATTCCTGGCCTGTAGAAGCTCTTCCAGAAAATAGAGTTCATGGGCAGATGGAAAACAAGCCACTGCAGAGAAGCTGGTACCACTTTTCTAAGTAACAGTCATGGCTCACAAGCTGTCAACAAGCATGTAGACAAAAGACATCTGACTGATACAGTCTACTTCAGACATCAAAAAGCATTTCATAAGATCCTTCACCAAGGACTCTTTAAGAAACTAATATGCTGAAGGGTAGAATGGAGTACCATTGAAGGAAATACAATTATTATAAGACTGCAAAGAGAGGGTCAAAATAAATGCTCAATTTTCATAGTGGAGAGATCTGTAACTCAGGATTGTATGCTTCAAACGTATTCATAACTTATCTGCAAAAGAGGATAAAATGAGGTGACTGCTGGTGGCCTTATTTTAGGGTAGTAAAATCAATTGCAGCAGGACCTAACAATGGATAATCGATGAGGAATAAAAGATTTGGTGATAATAATAGATAACTATGACAAGGCTAATTCTGAGCTCAACAGTACTCAAAACGATAAACACTGATATCAATTATTAGGAAGGGAACAGATATGTGCTCAGGAAACATGGGGAAACTCATAAAAATAAGAGAGGGAGGACAAGGATGACCAAATGTACAGAGCAACTTCCATATAATGGACAACTACATTAGCCTCCTATCCAGATCCAGGAGTTCCATTGGAGGATATGACAGATACCTATACAACCACAAATAGCATAAAGACGACTGATAAAAAGCAATGATTCACTATTCTTCCTAAAAAAGGAAAAACCAAAGAAAGACAGTGGCTGATACAAAACAAGCATAAGAAGCTGGCTCTTACATGGGCGCAGATCCTGATGCAAAATTCTACGAACACTGAAGGCGCACATGGGCTCAAAATGCAAACAGCCAAATGCACAGAAAAGTTTGACAAAGGCTATTGTTTACAAAGACAGTAACTTACTTTCAGGATGCTGCTGAACTATGAACTTTTAGCATACTATTCTGTGGGATTTTTTTTCCTTGCTCTTACATTAACGCATTCTCGCCTGCTGCCTACCGGCAAGCAGACATTGAGTGATTCAGTACACCCCCCCCATGTTGGGTTCTTAAATAATTTTAAATGCAGACAACTAAATTGACACCTCACAAAGTCCTATTGCCAGCAATGCAGCCCCAACATTCATATTTGTACTGTGAAGTAAAAAGACATCGATTTCAAGTCTCATGATTGAATTTTGAAAATTATTCACTTTAATCAGTTTTATGTTCTCAAGTTGCAACACTTTTTAAAAATACATCTATAAAAAACACTGAAGAAATTAGAAACTACTCTACTTCTATTATTTGACTTTATTGCCTTCTACAGAAAATGACCAATACTGACTTGGATAAAAATGCTGTGGGTGATTTAAGAATTCCAAATAATTTTGGTATTTGTTTTTAACAGCAGAGACTACAAATGCAATGAACACAAAGACTTAAATTGACAGTATGGTACAATCCCAAAGCAAGGAAAATACAAATGCACTTGTTGAACCAGAGTGCTGTAAGGGCAAATTGCTCACTTTAAGTAACATTCTTGGAATACAACACCAATATGTCGCATTATATGGCTACAAATACTTAAAGAACGTTCTGTTCACTGTACTTCTGCTTTCATTGACCCCGAAACCTACAAATTAGCCATTCAGTCTAAAAATCTTCTGAAACTGGTATACTAGTAGAAAAGATCCAGTTGTTATACCCATATGAAGTAACAACAAATTTGCAACAACAGTACAAATCAGTGAACTACAAAATGCCACAAAAATACCGTGTTTACTTCAGTTTTCAATAAGCAACAATCCTCGTAAAAGGCTTAATGACTTGTTTTTCACAGGTGTATCTGACAAGCTAAACACTTCAAGAGTATTTTTACTGTTACTCTTGAACTTTTTTTTTTTTAAATAAAAACAGTTCTGTTTTGTCATTTTGCAGCCTACAGTATAAACGAAAAAAAGACACATTTTTAACTATACCAGAAGGTGGTGGAACATCTGTCAGTAAAGAATGTACGTCTTCCATTGCATCTGTATCATCAATCTGGAAACAGGAATAATTGGTAAAAATCATGTTGCTGTTCCAGTCAGAAGTCTCAGAAAGATGTAAAAACTTTGTCATCATGAGATCTATATCTGGCAGCTAAGTTGAGATTTTAAAAAAGGATTCCATCAACCAGACCTCTAGAATCTTAACTAGCAACCTATGATATGCTTAACACTTGAAAAATAGTTCCCTTAATTAAATTGGATTAAAAATAAAGCAATGTGCACAGAACACACAGAAACTGCAGTAGATAAAACAAGAATGATAAACAAAAATTTTTAAAACAACTTAAAATGCTGAACAAGGTTCCACACAACAACTTACAACTTTTTCCAGTTAAGGACCTTTGGCTACTACGGCTCTCTTAAGGTGTATTATACTGATGAGATCATTCTCTGCCTATTCCAATAACATAAAAATCTTCCCAGGACTTTAAAAACCTTGCTTAATATGAACAGCAGAAAATCAAATAGGAAAAGGTAAATTTGGGCATTATTAGTTTTTCCTATCCAAATAACCTCTACTCCATCCAATCTTTAACGACTTCTGTTATTGTAGATCAGACTGAGAGCATGTCTGCCCTGCTACCTTCTAAATATTTCTGTCATGTGTCTTTAGGTTCATTCTGCCTTACTGCTCTGCAAGAGATCCAAGTTTACCTCTAACTTCCAACATTTTCTTATCAAGTATTTTGGAAATTGTTTATATTTTAACTCCAGTATTACAGGGTTCTCTGTCAGGTATTGTTCTCCTTCTCCCTCTCAAAGTAAGAGGGGTTGTCTTTCTTTTTTCCCCCTCCAAAAAAAATACAGCCAGCCTTACTTCTCTCGTAATTGCCTTCCCAGCATCTCTTAGCATTTCCTCATCACAGTGAATTTTTTACCAGTTTTTCTCACATATCTCCAGTGAACAATGATTTTACTCTTGAAAGGTCAGAGTCAGGAGCTTCACTAAAGCTCCGAGAATATTGTTTCTGATACCCAATTTCTTAACAAAGACAGTAGTAAGTGGATCCACAGATGAAAAGTCCTTTTTTCTATAAAGATTGAACTACCAAAACTCAGGGACACATATTCTAGGACCAATACATTCACATAATGTAAACCAGTAAATGTTGGTCTTTAACCATCAGATCTTATTTTTCTCGCTAACTTTAGCACTGTTTATAATGTACTCTGTAGTACACTACAGTGTACTTACATTCTTCCCCTCCACATGGAGATCTCCTCCTACACCCCCAAGTGCATATACTACAGTTAATAAATAAGGTAGAAGGAAGAATTCTCCAAAACTGTAAAAAAAAAAAAAAAGCTGAACTCTGCTTGCAGTATATAATGCAGTCCTTAACCAGCTGATCTTTGCTTATAACGTATCAAGCTTCTTTAAGAGGCAACTGCACAGAAGTATGCCAAGCTTTTATTATTGCTCTCTCTCTTCTATTTGACAGCCTTTAGAAGTGAAACAGAGGCTGGGCTTATGTTTTTCCAGTATTTTTCATAACTTGTCCAAAGGGTCTCTTGCAATGTAACAGTCTTTGGGTTCGTGGTTTTTTATGCCTTACACAATCCTCTATTTTTTACAAAGACATTCGACCCTTTTTGCATTTATCAAAGTCTTTTCTGATTGGCTCATCCATTTCAATACAGTGCCTGAGAGCGCATCTATCATGACTTTTGTTTTGAGGATACAATTCCAATCCTGTCAGTCTACACAGACAATGATACTAAAACAAAAACAAAAACCTGTTAAGACCAGCTGCAAAAAATACCTGATGAAAACTGACCTCGTTTCTTTTTAATGTGAGAGTTAGCTAGCATCAAAGTTACTTTTAGGGACTTCCCAATTTACTTACTTTGACCCTAGTATACCCGTAATGCACTGGAGAGCAAAAATTTACTCAAAGAGCAGAAGCACCAACCAATCTCGATTTATTATATCAACCTCTCCCAACCTGTTATTTTTTTCACTCTCCTTTCTTACCTCTGTTTTCAAATGAACTGCTGTTACAGCGCTCTCTCATTCTCCCTATCTACAACCTTTCTTCTACATTATTTTCCATGAAGACAGTGATTTGTGAAGAATAACAAAAAGGAAAGTCTTGAATGTACCTTAGGCTGCAATTAGAGGCTGTAATTTAATTAAATTGTTTTCTTTTTCTTAGTCTAGGACAGGTATTTGTAATAGCTGTATCTACAAGATGATCAAAACTCTAGCCTTTTTTAGTACTTGGCTCCTTCGTTCAAAACTGTACAGTGTTAAAATCACATCTTTGAATTTTAGTGAATAGAGAGCTAAAAGAGATCTAGGTTCTTTACAGGTGTTTTTCTTGATTCTAGCTGTAGCTGTAGAAAGAATTGGAAGGTATTCTCTGAAGTTGTAAATTCTTGAACTCTGAAAAGCATCAGCTGAAATTCAGAAAAGCAAGTCTTCTTTTACATGCTCTCAATACATGTGGTTTTTTGAATGCTTTGAATACTACCAGTTCTGGAAGCTAGTCATTTTGAATATCCAACTATAACAATAAAAGCTTTGAAATGGAAAGAATATACAAGCCTTTTCTTTGCTAAATATAAAGTGTGACAACACAGAACCTCAATGTTTATAAAAATATATCTAAGTTTTGGATCAGTCATGACTGCTATTTGAAGTAGGCAGAAGGGCACTTCTTAATAGCTCTTAGTTATAATTCTAGATATTGCTACATGTTCATGAATAGCAGTGCAATCTTTTTTCAGATATTGTCCCTAGGCATAATATAGTTATGCTTTAAGCAAATAGAGTAAGAAAAAGAGAGACAATGCAAAATCCAATACTTAACATTTTCTACTGATACAAAATGGAAAAATTTATACACAATGTAAGAACTGTCTTTGGAGATGAGTAAGAAAACTTCTCTCTGGTTTTTTATACACATTTCAGGAGAAGAGAAGTATGAAAATAAGTACTGAAAACATTTATCACCTCCAAGACAAAAGCATCCTTTTTCCCATGTGAAAGATCTAGCTCTGTAACTTCATCAGAGCTTTCTGATTGAGATCTTAATAACCTGGAACGTTGTCTTGGCTCTGGAATGGGAGACCCAATGATTTCTTCAGGTAGCTCCTAAAAAGGACATAAAAATTAACAGCTGTTCTATGTAGCTTAGAAATAATTTCAATTATAAGCAATTTGTTAACAGTTCTAAGAATCAGAACATTCTGAAAATAATTTTACTGAGAAATAAATCTAAGAAAGTACAAACTGATTTGAATATGTGGCTTAAGAGATCTGAAAATTCCAGTAGGTTCCCACAATATAGTGAAAAGAATCTATATCTCTATTAAAAAACAACTTATGTTCCAAATGAATCAGTCAGTAAGAATTCATGGATATACATGGCATATATCTGTTTGACTCAGAATGCGTTATTTTTAAGAATATAAAAGCTTTACTTACTGGAGGATTAATCTCGTAAAGTTCCTTGTTTTTTGCTATCGTATCATTTATTTTCTTTTGCATGTGAGATATATGCTGCTCATAGGTGCCATCATTTGGAGTCTTCCCAGCAATCTGAATACCACCAGGTGTTGGCAAAGCTGCTAGATACACACCTGTTGCAGACTTTTAAAAAGTCATTAAGAAAAATGACAATTACATAAGCAGGTATTTCTAATATTTTCATATAAAGTTTTCCATAATGCTTATGCTATAATGGACAGCATTGTGACATATACATTACAGCATGATCTCTTCCCATAATAAATGGATCTCTCTCTCCTGTTCACTTATTAAAACAACCACTAATTCTTTTAATAAACTCTCTCCTTCTCATGGGTCTTTTCCATGGTGGAGCTCTTAACTTACCTAAAAGGTCCAAACAAAATACGAATTAAAACCTCTGCCCTAGTATATTTTGCAAGGTGTATCTGACAAGCTAAACACTTCAAGAATATTATTACTGTTACTCTTAGGCAAGAGATGGTTTCAAGGATTTAAAACTTGGCCAAACCATTTACAGTATCACTGAAGTTGTGACAATCCCATTTCTATTTACAGAAAACAGATCATCAGTTCAGACAAAAGAACATGCAAGCCAGTCAATATTACCCAAGCATCCTCTTACACTGATGCAGGAAGAAGCAGCATATTTCACTATTCTAACCTCACATGACAGAACGAGGTTAGAAAATATTGTTAATAAACATTTCTTGACTATCTCTAAGACACTTCCAATCTATCATTTGTTTCTTCAGTGCCATCAAAGAAGAGGCAACAGACCTTTCTTGTTGGCAACTAACCAAAAGATTTATTAGGAGACTTAATTGACCTTATTTGTCATGGAACTGTAATGCAACTTGAGGAACAGGGATCTCTTTGACAGGACTTTTAAAGAAGAACACAATCATTTTTCTACAATTTATGCCATTAAACAATTTAAAGTTTCTTTTCCTCTCATCTTCTTTCTAATAATCTCGTCTTCCTAACAGAGTTTCAAGAGATTCAAATCTTCTTTTTCTGGTGCTGAAAAACAGTCTATCCTGATTTGTCAACAATTAGCCACCTAAATTCTTTCCACCACTTCATTTATTCTTAAAATGACATTTTAATATACCTAGTTACTCTGAATTCCACAACACTTGTATGTCTTTGTGTCCTGAAAAAGTACTGTAAGAAAGCAAAAGAATCCCAAGATTAAAACTGTACTTACTGCCAACCCCATTAGCATATTTTCACCCACAGTGATCTGAATTCTCAGCCCAAATAAAGCATTCATTCCTCTCAGCTTAAGTTTATTCATCAGTTGGGTGTGCACTTCATATTCCATAAATGGCAAGAGATTACTGATAGATGTCGCATTTGCTTCAGCTTGAGCTTTCTTCTTCAGACGGCATAACCTGACAATACGAAACAGTACATGACATCAGCAGATAAACAGTTTTAATGGACTGTTGAAGACTGAAAGTGATCACAGGGTATTTTGATTTTTTTCCCTCATTGTGTAACCTAATATAAACAGTTTCTTTTTAATGTATTTTAAAATCCTGTAAAATATTAAGTTCTCATCAGGAAGATCAAGGCAGACTGAGGCACTGAGTCTCAATAAGTAAGATTTGATTTTCATTTTTAATAGGAAACTGTGTATTTATATTAATAAAAACGAGTAACATAAAAAGTAAACTTATGAAACAGAACAATACATAACCTTCAGCAACATTAAAAAATATTCCCTATCAAAGCAGAATACAAAAATTACAAATACTGTATTTTTGCAAATCACTGAATGAAGTAATGTTTCCTTTCTTAAAACATGCTTAAGGACTGTTATTAGACAGAAACAACATGCATCACACAGGGTTTTTGTCATAATAGTCTGACAGCACCAAATAACTATGCAACGTAAAGAAGTTTTCTACAGATTCCAGATAACCAGCTACTAGATGTTTGGCTAAATATATTAATACTCCCATGATACAGCAGCAACTCTTAAAAAATTGCCCTGCTCACTTTTGTCAAAGCAAATACTGAAGACAAACACAACTTCTCTGCTATTGCGAGTTGCCTGGTATTTGTTAAATACGCCCCCACAAAAATAGATTATTTCAAGGGACAGTTACTGCAGCCCATTTCAATTGAGCCTCAGAACTGATGAGTTGTATTCTTCTAGATTGCTGCAACTGTAAAATAAAATGTCAGTTCTTTACAAGAACTCCTTGAGACTATCTTATTTGAAAATTTGTATTTTCAGCTTTTCTTCTAGTAAGACCCCAAATGCAACCACCTATTTCTGTTGCTGCAAACCTCTTAAACAGTTCAGGTACAAGCATAGGAAATTATATCTACTGGTAGAACTTTTAAAATTCCTATTAATAAAGTTATTCAAGGCACACTTTGGAATAAAGAAAAAACGGAGTGCCCTCACAGCTCAAGCATAACCAGACTAAAAATACTTATCTTAGAAGAATAAAAGAAAAAGCATAGAAATTCCATCTCTGACTATATTATGTTAGTCATATTCCACTCTTTGGGTTTAGTCCCATAAGCTGAAATTCAAACCCTACACCAGGGGGGTCCTCTCTCCAGACTGAACAAGTCCAGCGCCCACAGCTTCTCTTCATAGGGCAGGTGCTCCTTACTCCCTTGGTGGCCCTCCACTGAACTTGCTCTAGTTTTCTGATGTCTGTCTTACTGTCAGAGGAGGACAAAACTGGACAGGTATCATATTGTCTGGTCCCACTCATTGTGGTGTAACTGGCAAACTTGAAGAGAATGCAGTCCATCATCCCCTCCACATCATTAAGATGTTCAGCAGGACAGGTCCCACTGCAGACTCTATTATACTTGTCATGGCCATCCAGGTAGGTTACCAACCATAAACCACTACCCTCTCAGCCCCACCATCCAGCCAGTTATTTATCCATGTAGTTGGCCACCCATACAGACTGTACGTAGCTAACCCTTCCTTCTTTACCTTTTATTCCCTTTTCCAAATTCAAATTCAAAGACCATAAACTGGACATAGCCAACAATTCTACAGAGATGATGTTCAGTTACGGACATCAGCACAGAATTAACACAACTGACTTAAACAGTTCATTGAGTTTCCACTGCAATAGCTGTATCTGACCACGTCAGTAGACCCAAACAGTAAGTTAAAGCATGAAAACTCTTGCATCCAGGCAGACAAAATATAGCAATTGCCATAGGCAATTTAAAAAAAAAAACAAACAGAACATTTACCCAATGTCCATCAATATGGGTAAGTTAGCAGATGTCTATCAACAGACATGACACGTAACAAAGGGAGGAGAAGGCTGTCGTCCTCCTGTACCCTGATACACTGTCATTAACTCTTAGCAATTCAACATAAAAATTTAAGGTTTGATGACATACTGGATTTTAGCAACAGGAATTCTTTCAAAGATCTCCAAAACCTTACTAAGGAAACATTTTGACAGATACCTGGCTTGAATAAGACATCCCTTCCCAATAACTATTGCCTCTACAGGAAGATCAATTGTGGTGAAAAGGACGTCAGGAACTTTTTGCTTCCTGCAGTTGTAACAGTAAGTGAGGTGAGCAGGGAATGGCATGTTCAATTCATCATATGGTATATGGCAAAATCCACAACCTGGTGGTGAAGCTTCTTCAATCCTAAAAATACATTATGGAGAACATACTTAAAACATCTGCATCTTATTAACAATGATCAATACATGCACATATGTATAAACACCTACAGATACCTACTTAAATCATACGCTGCAGCTATAGTCTGCTCCATCACATCAATGTGACAAGTATTGCATTTTATGAATTAGAAGAATAAAATCAGGCTGCACACTACTAGCTAAAATGCTATAAATAAAACTTGCATTGAAACTTGGTATGAAGGATTCAAGAAAACGTAAATACAATGACCAACGATTTATATAAACCTAAAACATTACTGAGCTGGCTTTAGGCATTATGATTTCTAAATGTAGTCCATGGTACAACAGTTGTACAGAGAATGGGCTGTACCAAATACAAAGAAAAGTCTCTTTTACATGGGTTGTGTCCAAAAACCTCACAAACCTAATGAGCAGAACATAAATAACAAACCAACTATCCTACTGAGAAGCAGCACAATATATATTAACATTGTAAGAAGAATAGTAAGATTATTTCCTAAGATAAGGTATTAGGTAAAACTTGTTATTCACTTAGAACACTTAGTCCCACTCGCCCGTAAGAAATATCCAGGAATGACCACTATAAAAATACGAACAAGGAAAGCATAGGCTAACTGGATCACTGCAAATTTATTCTGTTTCACATAAACAATTCTTCTCAGTGAATTTTAAAGAGATGCTTAAGCAAATCTGACAGGTTTGGAACATTAGTTATCATAGACTTTGGCAAATACATTTTGTCTCAAACATGGGCTTTGTTTGCTTAGTTGTTGTACCTTCCTTTGGCATTTCTAATCTATGCCAAGACTCTTAGTATCACCAAAATACAGATTTTGATAAAAATGCAATTTTCTTCATATTATGAACATGACGTTTCTTTCTCTCCATCATATAGTGAATACAGAAACAAATATTTCTGTTCTGGCTACAGTTTTCAAAAGTCTATCTACACAAGAAGATAATGGCCTCCTGCTAACGAAGTAAAAGAATAATAAATAATACTATGTTAGCAGGGTTATTATGGAAAAAGTAATGCAAGTGCTAAGGTGTAATAAATAGCCTTACTTACGACTACAATAATCCCTTGAAATATTTGATGACTATCCTGACAAACACATAATAAATTACCAATACGCATTAGTTAATCTAATTATTTTTTCCCAAAAATAACTGTTTGTCAATACTTATTCTTCAAATTTTATTTGCAAGAGCAGAAACAAAGGGAAACTTCATGTTTTTCCTTCAGTTTCATGATTTTGTTCATAAACTTATACTAAAACATACATCTTCTGTAAAAATCTGGCACCATCTTTGATTTACAACCAAGCTATTTTATCTCCCATACAGCTCTTAAATAGTATATATAGAGCATATATACACATATCACAGTCACAGCAGTTTTTGGCTTACATAATTTATCATACATCTGTCATTTTTTATAGTGTGATATAAAGTTGGGACAGATACCTGAAGAGCGGCAAAGAAAAAAACGGAGTTATGATCTGTGGTTAGTAGTCAAATGTGTTACCTTATTCAGACTGTTAGAAATAAAAACAGAATATCTAATTTGGTGCAGAGTTCCATTACTTCTGTTGTTGTTGTTGTTAGTGAAAAGCAGTAAAGTGGTTGGTCCCGCATCCTGCACTGTAACACTGTAACCTACCCTAATAGAGAAGAACTATCTTGGCTCTGAGGAAAAAAATCAACCTCTCCCTTCTCTGACCCTATGGAAAAGAAGCCAGGCTGCCATGACAACCTTTGTTCCAAACAGCCTTCCATGATGCCATCCTGAAGAAACCTAGGGTTCAGTACAGCTGCTGTGCCAGACGCGGACAAAATACAGACCTCTTCACTATAAGAGAAAAGAATTACAACAAAGTGAATTCCTACTACTTAGTGCTACTTTTATTTAAAACTTAGATTAAAAGGCTGGTAAAAAAGTCTCAATAAATTCAATATAACTATTAATTTTGTGCATTTGTGCAATTTTATCCATGAAATCTCACAAACAATCCTCTTCTGGTATTTAAACTTACACATTGTATAAGTAAGAGACGCAGAAGGATTGAACAGAAAGACTAAAGAGCTTTGCCCTGTGTTATAAATAATAGGCTGTAACATCACAAAGGCTACCCAGGTTTAAGTACTGGTTTCAATACTATGGTTAATAATGCAAAGAAATCCAGCCAAACAACAAAAGCAAAGAAACATTAAAAAAAACAAGGCATAATTGTTTACCAAAGTAAAATGGAAGTTGAGAGCTTCATGATCTTATAAACATTCACTCTCAAAGTTACAACACAACACTGACAAGGGTGCTTCTTGGAGGATAAAAAGTAGCAAAACAGTAAAATTTGACTATGAACAACTACAATAATGGTACATTTAGCATGTAAAGTAACTGACCATATTCATGATTTAGCAGAGTTAAAGCTCTCAGAGGTGCAAACTATGATCACGTAGCTTTTAATATTTCTTAAATTGTTAAATAAGAAACAGATCTCTAACATTCAGTACTTAAAATACTATATTGGAAAAAATACGGAGAAAAGCTTTCCCACGTTTTCTAGAATGATAGATGAGCCTTTTTTATTTCTTGTTTCTCTTTCCAGAATAATTTTTCATATATAGCACGTCTGGCAGACCAGTACTTACAGACAGAGCCTTGCCCTTTAAGCATGGAATAAAACTGAACTGGCAAGTAAGCATGGGAACTCTAATGAACTATTTTATCAATGATCAAATACTACCGCATTAAATTCCATAAGAAAAATGAAAGCGTGAAATAACCCAGTAACTGATTGCCTATCTATACTCTGTACATTCTTTCGCCATAGTTAAGGTAGAAAGAAGTACAAAATATTCATGCTTTTTACAAGGAGACTGACAGCCAAGGGAATAAATCTTCCATTTTCAGTGTAAGTTCATCCCTCAGTGATGGAAACTTGCACATTCCAATTCTGAGGTAAACATGATCTTTAATACACCAAGCAAGACAGGACATAACCAGACAAGACAGCATAAGGAATACAAACCATGCCTTGCCTGTAAAGTAGTTCTCCTGTTTTCCTACTCTACTAGCACAAGCACTTGACTTCCAAAAATTGTTTTCAAGTTTTGTGAAAGATCAATATATTTGGTGGGGTTTTTTTAACCTGCAGTGAAGCAATAAATGTGAAGGAGCAACAGATGTGAAGTAATCAATGCTGTGGCTTTCAGACTGATCATTTCTGGTTATCTTACTACTTTACCAACAGACGGTGTGCACTCAATTAAAGCACTGTATAACTCCCTATTTCTTTCTTCAACTTATCAATTGCAAAATAAAACGAAACTTCTTTTTCCAACTTCTCTCTTTAAAAAAGCAAATTCTTAGTGCTTTTTCTTCAAAGTATTTAGGCAAAATCAACTTAACAGAAAACAAATTCAGATGTCTGAGTTTGCTTCAGTTACTTTCTTTAAGTAATTCAAAACAACTAGTGAGCCAGAGCACTTTTCTGTTTGACAGAAAATCAGACATACTTGGCCCCAGGAGGAGCTCTTCATAGATTACTCTCCAGAGCTAGAAAGAGACACAACCTTTCCTGGGCCAGAGAGGACGACAAATAATTAGATGAATCCCAAATTATTTCTCCCAACCTCCAAGCCTCTCACAAAGTTTGTTATTAAGCCACCAAAATACACAAGATTGGAATTTTCTTAGCCAAAGGGAATACAGTAAGAGACCGGAGTTTTGGCCTGAACACGATACAGGGCTGGGGAATTCAACCTCAGAAAGACTACTGCAGAGCTGCAGTTTAATATGTTAAAACACTACTGAAGTACAGAAAGATAAAAATAATGACATGCATTTTCCAGAAAGAAATACAGAACGTTTACACCTAAAGTATTTGAGATCTATCAGGCAGCATATTCTCCTTTAACTTAGAGTTAATACATTCCTAGTAAAGAATTTGTGACTTAAGTTTGAAGTTTAGCATTTAAGTACTGGTCTGCCAGTTGTCACCCAATAATGAAACTGCAATACATACACTTTTAGGAACAGTCTTAACTATTTAGGTAGATTAGGTTTAGAAAACTTCATAGATAAATTAATACTGTTACTACAAAAGCAAACATGAAAATTTTTTTAAAAAGAAAAACTGCAATGTTCATTAGAAAAAACTTAAAACCCAATAAAAACCCAACCCAAAACATATTTCAAAAAAAAAAGCAGCACAACAGTGAAATCTCAGAAAGTTACTTTAACAAACTCTCCGAAGTAGGCATACTAGACAGTACCAACAACAGTGTTGAAATAGTTCATAATTTTTAATCCACTGAAGATGAAATAAATTTTCTGTGGCATTTTGAAAATCAAATCATCATCATGATTTACCAAATGCTAGTTGATTCACTGTAGCCCACTACAGCATGACAACCCAATGCCTTGGCATGGGATTTTATTTCTTGTCTGATTTCTGCCCACCATGCATCTCGTGTCTCTGGTTCATCTGAAAGACAAAGTATAAATCAGTTCACTATTCTGCACCATGCTAACATAAAGCTTCATGCAATTAATCTGAAAAGTCAAATTTTTCATATTCAAGTGTTTTGTTGTACTGGACACTTTTTATTTCCTAGCTATCGCACTCCAAGCAAACACTAACGGGGCTTTTTCATTAATTTTCTTGTTTATCACCCATGTGAACAGGTTCTGACAAATTACTGCATTCTTGTTGTTGTCCATATGACAGGTAACACCAAAATACTGTAGATACTGTTCCAATCTCTACCCACTTGAAGACCATACTGTCAGTTTTCAACAACACGAGAGCAGCATGTAACTTGCAACAAAGCATCACAGATACTCTGTAATATTGAAAAACTAGTAGTAGTAGTAGTAATGAAACAGTATTTGTAGTAATAAAACAATATTTTACTTCGGTATACACTTGACATCTTTGAAATAACCTCAATAGTTTTTCCTACTGCAAGCAGTTCTCTCTGTTAACCAGATTTTAAACATATTTGTTCAAGACTGTATCACTAATCAAACACACAGCTCTGTGGTCCTCATTTCAGCACTTCTAACTTTGAGAAGCCACAGGTATTTGAAACTACTTCTACATTAACATTAAGAAGTACAAGACGTATGTTGACTATGTATTTGTCAATGCTTCTTTGCTTCAGTAATCTGACAACTGCACCTTTTTTCTACCCACCCCCTCCATGGATTCTAATTACCTTTATTGTCTTTGAGGTTATATGTTAAAATGTATCCTACCTGCTTTTCTTGAATATTACGTTAAAAATGCAGAAAAGAGTGCTACTAGAGTAAGTTTATGCAATCCATTTATTTTAACTGTTCAGCAACTAGTTTCCCAGAAATAAAGCTCGCCTCACAAGCTTTTTACATATGAAGTAAACAAGTGTTGTCATTTACAATTAGACTTTGTCAACTGTTTCTTTTTTTCAAAATGGCTTACCTGTACCAATGAACTTAGTTGAAAACTATATTAACTGTTGATACATAAAATAAGGTGGAAAACCAATAACAAGCAATAGGCACTCAGATGCTACAAACAGTTCTGAGTAGGTAAGATTCTTATACAATTCCCCTGAAATCAGCTGAACTTTGCACAGGTTCAAACTTCTAGCCATTGAGATCTCCTTGCTGAATTGTAATTTAAAATATCAATGTCAAAACCTGAGATTCATTTGGAACCAATTTTGTACTATCAGGAATATTTATAAATTTAGTGTATGATAACTCTGTATCATACACTAGGTTCTCAGACAACATGACAAACAAAAATGAAAAATGCAGATATACGCATATTTTGAAAGTTGCTGAAACAAAAATATTGTACGGCAAGATGTATTGAATTTACTTCAACTTTTCATTTAGAACTAGGCTTTCAGCTTTCTAAAATAAACTAATGATCATTTTCTAATTAAAAAAAAAAAGAGCACAAAGGTATGTATATTCAACTATACCTAACTTTGGATGTTAATGCTTGTGTAACTCATAGCACTGTACTAACAGCAGCCTTGGATGTGCAGACTGGAGTTTATGCCACCTTTGCTTTAAAGAAATGAACACTGAACAGAAAAAAAAACCTGCAGTGATAGTTCTTATGAAGGTTCTCCGCAATCAAGACAAAATATACACATTAAGACACAAAACAAACCAAGGATTTTCATGAACTGTATCAATCATGTTCCATTATATCCGAGTTTACCTTCAGCAGGTTTCAATGGATTACTAGTACAATCTCGAGGCACTGCACTTCGCTGTTTCTCAATGTGGAAACACTGTTTAAACACTTTCACTGACTGGGAAAATCAAATGCTCGAGATGATGCACAGTAATCGTGACTCTGATGGCTGGAGTACCTGCTAGCAAGGTTTCACACTTCTCAGCTTTCAAAAGCTGAGAATGATGCAGAAATAACCCACTACATCATAGGGCTGGAGTTCCCAAGCTCAGCCATGAGAACCATTTGTGGTACACATAAAGGAAAGTGGGAGGCAAAATGTCTTCTCTTTTCTGTGTGCACCTCTATCTGAGCAGAGGCTGTGATTGCTGCCACCAGTTAATGGCACTAGTGGTAGGTGAACGGACCAACTTTGGAAATCCATTTTAAGGCAAAGGCTACATCATCTGACAAAACGGAGAGCTGTATAGGAGACCACAAGCACATTCTGTAAATGTTATCACTAACTCTTCATGGTGGAAGGGACACGGATCTTGGGAGCAATTCCTCCTTCCCCATCCAATCACGGACACGAAGATTGCTTATCAATGTGTGTTTTTCTCTATAACATAAAAGTGTAAGTAGTTGGAAAAGTGGTTCACTGACTATGCAGAACAATTTTTGCTCAGTTAGACTTGATCACAGGCAGCTGGCTATAAACACTGACTGAATAGCCACACAAATTTTTGTACTTCACAGAAAAATACTTGCAAAGGAGAAGTAACCTTTTTCTAGACATAAACAAAGACAAAAAAAGCCAGTTTTACTAAATCATCACTTTTCTCTTCACACCTTTAAGCACCTTTTGGCAAAAACTGCTCCTACTTGTCACCAATGATCTTTCTATGACAAAAAGTGCAAGAAAATTTGAAGTCATGACGAAGGAGTTGAAAGTGAGCAACAGGTGAAGCGACTGGGGATGAACAGGGAAAGTGCTGTGGAATAAACAATAAGATTACAAACAAGAATATGACACTGAAAAGGTATGTATCCATAGTAAAAACTGAAACAGAATGAAATGTTGAAAGGGAACAGATATGCTTAAGGGGAACAGAAAAGGTAGAAATAGTAGTGACGGGTCCCAAACTATATGCAAACATTTAACTTTCCTCCACAAAAATTTATAGTTTAAATTGAGGTTTCGGAACAAGTTCCCAAGAAAGTTAACACAATTTTCTCACCTAACTTATCTACAAGAAAGCCTTATCATAATGGAAAGCACATATTGTTGTAAAGTTGCTAAACACTATGTCTTGCTAAAGCAACATTTAACTCTTTTCTCTGAGAATCTGTTCAACATCAGAATTAACAAAACTGTTAACTACTGTAATATCATGGATCATTTTCAGTCTTTAATTAGAGATAAGAACAATTTTCCAGCCATTGACTTCAGTGTTAACAGGATCAGGCCCAATATCTTTCAAAAAATCCAACAAACTATCATTGCACAAGTTCAAAAATTTCTATACGAGTCATGCATAAACAAGCGTTTGTAAAGAAGACTGGGTCCTCCGCTTAAGACATTTAATTGAGGTTTTTTCTTCTCCAGAAAGAGGCTAAAAATACGAATCAGTATGTTTTTATATAAATACTGTACATTCACCGTTTATAGGAACTTACCTTTGCCTATTAAAACACAAAATGATTGTCTACAATTAAAATCAAACACCATGACATTGCAATAATAAATTGATACAAAACACTGAATGCAGTGCAATGTGTAGCATTCATATTCTTCTGACAAGTATTTTAACAAGCAGCCTTTTTTGACACATGAGCCACACAATTTCACATGGGGATGCCATTGTAGCATTTACAAGTTTAGTAAAGCTAAGGATTTACATAAACAATTAGAGTTAGGGAAGCAGGATGGCATGTGTCCAGTACACTCCGTAAGAGTGTCTGTTGTTGTTTTTTGCTAAGGCAAAAGCTTAAGAACTAAGGGTTTGCAAAGCAGATTCAGCAGACAGTAGCCAGAAACGGTGGGTATTTTGGCGCATGCTTGGATCAGGTGACAGTACAGACTGAAAACTATGGCAGCTCACTGAAATGGTTACAGAAAGTAATGGCCCTGGATTCTAGGTGGAAGCAAAAAGGCAAGCATACATAGCACTCGATCACAAGCTTTTCTAGCAAATCTACCGAGTAGTTTATAGCAAGGTTTATCTACAACTTTAAGCAAAAAAGTTTGCAAAAATTACACTGCTACTATGCGCCCTTTATTGGAAACCAAAGACTGAATATTAAACCTACTTTTATTAATGTTTCAAAATTGGCATGATATTTATAACAAAGTGGAAGCAAAGTACACTGTTTCTAGAGATGAAGACTTGAGAAACAATGTTGTCAACAGTACAGTATTCTACAAAAACTGTGTGAACTCAAAACCTCCTCCAACTGAAACTTTCCAAACTTTATTAAGCAGCTTTAGAAGATATGAACAGCACTGTATTAATTTTGTGCCCTAAGTGTTCTTCAAGTCAGTTCCATCCACCACCAAGGCACCTATCTCTTTCCTTCAAAATATGAGGTCGACTTCTTCTATGAAGCTGTATTGCAGACAGGACAACATCCTGTCCAAATCTTTCACCTGGAGATAACCCTAGACACTATCAATACTTTCTGATTCGTAAGAAGCAACACCTTTCCAAAGTTATTTGCTAGAGGTTCACTTGTACAGGGCCTTTCAAGATTTAGCCAGAATCTGCATTATTCTAGGTCTATACAGATTTTTAAAAACTGAAGAAAAATTAAGAAGATTGGTCTCTTGATTACACAGACCATACTCAAGAGTTATCGTATTAAAGCTGAATCCCTAGACATCCTGAGACAACTACTCTGAAATAGGAACTGTATGATTCATTTCAACCTATTTTAATATTGTATAATTTCATAAATATTTACATTTATCACGTAACATTCTGAAATGAGGAGGACAATCATCCTATGAAAGTTTTCACAATCTACAAATGACTCATTGTTCTGTTGTCTCAAAAATGGCAATGGAGGCACCAATAACATTCTTTCAAATTCAATCTTTGAGTCTTTCACTAGGTAGAGCCATTATCCACACCTTCCTTATCCCCTTATTCTTGTATCTTCTTCATTAAAACCTATTAATCAGCTTATACAGAAAAGTGTTGGAATTTTTGTAGGTTTGTTTGGGGTTTTTTTGTTTGCTTTGGTTTGTTTGTTTGGTGGGGGTTTTTTTGTTTGGTTGTTGTTTGTTTTTTTTTTTTTTTTAAGAGACCTTTGTTAGGTTTACAAGCACCCTTCCCTAGACCTTGAAGTTTAATTTAATCCTCTCTGGTTATCCCATAAATACTGAAATTTCCTATCATCTTTCTAAAATATTTAGCAATTAAGTAAGTGTACAAAAAGCCAAATTCTCTTATCTGTAAAGTTTAAACACAAAACTTAGGTAGCAAATAACTAAACCTACAACAGACTAACCTAAAACTTTCAAAAGATTTTCAAAGCCACTCCATCCTTTTTTAAAAATTACTCCCTATATTCATCTTTAAAACTAAAAGATGTGAAAATGGAAACTTTGCTTATGATATGGAAACTGAAGGAAGTAGATAAGTGGGATTTATCAAATGAAAACTAAGATACACTAAAACAGCAGAAAAGAATGCAACCACACCACCAAAGAGAACAGGTACACTTACTCCTACAAAGCTTAAACTATAAACAAAACATCCAGCCTGGAGAACAGTATTGAATCAATGCTTTTCTGCCCAATGAGGTCAGAGAGCATGTATCTCACTTCCCAAGTCCAGACTGCTGAATGTGCAAAAAATCCATTTTTGGATTGAATGGACTGAAGATAGATGAAGAAACAATTTTAAGAACATTTAGGATTAAGACTGCATCCAGCTTTCACTCATTTACAGGATGAGATATTTCAGCTGAACACAAAAGCACTCATTTGCAGGACTAGTTTTCTATTGGTTCAGTCAAGCCAAATCACTACATGACCACCAGAAGACTGCAAGAGCACATGGCAGAAATTGTACAGAAAAGCAACATCATTCCTTTTAGTGGCAGCTCACTATTGAGGAGTGTTAGCTTTAATACCAAGATATACCCCAAGATGGACAAGCAGCAAAGTGTTCCTCTTAGTAACATTCCCATCAAAACTCCTGAATTCTTTTCTTATATTCCAAATTGCTGCTAGGAGGCTAAACAATACTCTGTTTTTTCTTACAAAAGTAAAAAAAGAAGTTACTTTAAGTATGAAGCAGAATTAACAGAATCTCCATAGCTTCTGTACCTCTGATACAGGTGAATGTATTTGTAATTTAGACAGAAACATATGGAATTATACTTCCATTAAGGAATTTTAAAATGGATCAGGAGATGGTTTTACCTATCTCACCCCCAAAAAGGAATCTGAAAAATTCTAATTCAAAGTTTGGCTTTTGGAATCCTACTTTAACTTCCAATCAGCTAACTCTCTCAGCCATATATTCCTGAACAACTTTATATTCTCAACATCCCAACAGCAAGCCTTGAGATGTCTCCCTGCATTTGTTCCTCATCTCAAGTAAATATTCCTTGGAATAGTTTAAATGCTCAGATACCTAAAGATTACCATCTTGTAAGTTTTATGACTGACATCACTAAACACAAGTATTTTAAACAGTCCACTGTGATACAACATCTGTGACCTAAACTAATTCATACTTTGTAAATCTAAACAGAATGTCCCAGACAAAAAACACAGAGTAACTACTTGGATTTTCACACTGAAAAAAGCAAACCTCCACTGTTCTACACTTTGTCTACCAGTCACACATTGCAAGTTATATATGTAATTGATCTTAGGAATAAACATGTAAGAATCACTTGGACAGACTACAGCATAATTTAGCCTTTTCTAAATATTAGAAGTAATCTGTGACACAGTAGTTTTCCATAAACTGGTTCAACAAAATCTGCTGCAAATACCACTAAGCATTAACTACACAGCCATAACGGTAATACAACCTATAACTTTTGCTTTTAATCGTAGATTAAGGTCTGATAGGAACAGCCCAAGCTGCAAAAAAGTATTATCTTTTAAAAAAAAAAAAAAAATCCTGCAGTAATATCAAAACTGCAGTAATAATTTAATTTATAGCTAAAGGAAACCATCATGTGATACAACTTGAATAAAATTTTTAAAAACTAAAATAAAATCAAAAGATACAGCATTTGGAGACAAAAAATGTTCAGAGTATTTATGTATGTACACATTAAAAATTGAACCTAAAATTAAACTATTAAGATAACACTTAAAAATAAAGATTTAGAAGTCACCATACTTCCTTAGACTTATAAAAGTTCAAAAGTACTGCCCAGACATAACAAAATCTTAAATATCGGAAATTAATTTGTCTCTGGAAAATCAGTGTGCAAGGCCTAAATATGTAACTTTGTCACTCCAGCTTTTAGTTAGTATTTCGATCAGTCATTCATTTTATAATGGTGAAGTCCTCACAGCTGTGCATAAGGTTCCTCTAATCATAAGATGAGTGGGACACTAAAGATGATCTAGGAATCTGTTTTAATTGATCCTATTACAGTAACAAGGGCAAGGTCTGCCACTTTGAAGAGTGCTAGGTAATAAAGAAACTAGTTATTCTACCTTGTATCTCTCTGTTGCTTTGTCATCTTGGCATAATAAAAACAACCTATTTTGAAACATGAGCAGTCTTCAAAGGACATCTTCAAATGACAGCAACAAAGGGGCTATTACCCAAAGCTGGAGACACTATGCTGTAACAAGACAAGTCTTCTTAAACCACATTTTATCTATTTTATAACTAGTATCACAAAATGAACTATAAGTATGATTTAAAGCTTTAAACAAGCCACACCAGCTGGAACCTTAAAACAAGCAACAATAATACTAATTTATCTAACACAGTCCTTGAAAGAAACATACAGAATTTTAAAGACAAAAAAAAATTAATCTCACAAACACAGACAGATGTTCACAGACAAGACTGCCGCTTTCTTGCTGACTGACATGCAAACTATCTACCTCACTGCACAACTGCAGAAACGGGATGGCATTATTTGGCAGGAAATGATACTGCCTCTCCATTTCCTATTCATTGTTTACACTTCTCAGGCTTTTACTTGTTACATTCACAGAACCTCTGCATTCATTATTTCTATACACTCACCATTTATTTTGTTTTAAGACAAACTAGTCAGAGAAGCCTCTCTAAACTTCTGGATCCAAGGTGCCTTTCCTACAGTGCCTTTTGGAGTGAGTTCAGGACCTCAATGAGACTACATTAAGAGACCAAAACCTAAAAACTTACAAATAACACTGAAAATATTAGTGCAAAAAGTCAAAGACAAGTTGCACTTACAGAATCCAAAGTACAAACCAAACCTGGAAAAAAAAAACCCTATGATATTTCTTTATAAGAAACATGGCATATTGAAGAACTTCAGTCTTAGCACTTAAAAGGAAGATCTCTTCTGCCTAATTCAGCTCAGATAATGATCTTATCCATTAACATTTAACCTGACTTATTTCTATAAACCTGTTACAGTCAGTTAGAACTTGTCTTATCTGCCATTTTCCTACAATACTGTCCGAAGACATTTTACAAGGACATGTTTACCTGTAAGTAAGTAGTAGTTAGGAAGGTGTCCTTTCAACTAGAATCATTCTAGTTTTCTTCTAACAATAATATATTTTGAGCCAGGCAAGAAGTTCTACAACTATATCTTTGCAACCACACAGTGACACATCATAAGGCTTAAAAAACTCATTGCAATCCATGAAGGAAATTATATCAAGATAATAGTTTTAGTCAAGCTCCATATTTTGAAATTAGGAAGAGTTACATGCAAGAATAACAATTTTCTGCAAGACCAAGGTTCTCTCTCTTACGTACTATCAATTCAAAAACAAACTGTAGTGTTGCAATAAGGAACAGCTTTATTGAAGCATTTGTGCAGTGAAAAGTCTACAATGGCTTTCACAACATTAGCCAAATTTCAGAGAGACTTTTAAATCAATATGAGCAGATTAAATAGCATTACTTACTATTAGGCAAAGAATTGTAAACCAAAGATTTTAAATGCCAAGTTTATTAATTTATGAAACTCTAACAGAACACAGGAATACTATTCTATACTCACTGACAGTGACCATCCTTTGTTCAGTTACGTAATTATCTACCCAGAACTCTTCAAAAGAAAAATAATGCACAGTCCCAAAGAAAATTATTTCATTAATATAAGGGGGCATCTGCTTCAAAAAAGAATATTCAAACGCCATTCACATTAACCATAAAAACCATTTAGGAATATGCACTCCTCTGGAAAGGTTGCAGAAAATATTACTAAAAAACATCGCACCCCTCACTCTGTTCAGAAAAGCCTCTGACAACTGCCTTAACCTCCCATTATCATATCAACACATACTGATGTACAAGAAATCAACCTGGAAATTCTTCAAGAAAAGGTGAGAGGTCAAGCTTAAAATGTTGTTTTTCTACTAGTTTTGAATGATAGCCACCTCAGACACTAACAAAAACATTCTGACATTTTCTACTGTGTTCTTACAAGTATGCCACATTTAGATCCCAGATAGCAGTATGAAATGTAATTTGCACATTCACTGTATGTTTGTATTTCAGCGAGAGAAAAGCGTTCGGTTACAGAACCAAAACATATTCAAGCTTTCCTCTTGCATTTCTTCATATACAAAACCAGAATTCTGGAGAATTTCATGCTCCAACAGCAAGTCTGGATATCAAACAAGGAGCTCAGGAGATCCTTCGGAATTTTATTAACAATTTTCTCTCCTTCCATGTTTCTGACTACTAGAGCTGAAGAATCACTGCTGAAGCAGCTCCCTGAATGAGGAGTTTAAAAATGTAATTATGTGAGAACACTGCATATGTTAGTACTATGAAACAGCCGTATGCAAAAGCAGTCTCTATTCAACAAGTTCCTTGCACTTCCTAAGGAACCTTTCTTCTCTGTATTTAACCTCAGGAAGAAACTTTAACAAAGAACCAGTCTTCTGGATCGAGGATTCCTTTCGTGTTTTTGTATTTATAGTACATCATTAACATCCTTTTTCAGACACAGCACCAGAGTATTTCTTCCACTGTATTATGTGCCCTCTTTTCGATGAATTTGTGTTCTTGTCTCTCTACTCTTATTTTGCAGATTCATCTTGATCATCACCTTTTCGTAATTTTACAAACATTTAAACAATTTTGTCATTGAATTATATGCAATTCCCAGATGTTTAAGTAGTTTCTTTTCCATTCATCAGTCTTTACTTCCACGTTTGATTTTGAAGCATCTTCAAACCTCTGAATTTTCACCACCATCAGATGGTCCTGCCGTACACTACACAATTAAACAAGCCTCCCTGCCACTGGCAAAAAAAAGAAATATCCTTCTATACTACACAGGTTACTAGCAAGCTTAAATGAAGCCTGAACATTTTCAAAAAGGAAAATAATTTTAGCCTACTTATGGTTGCGATTACATTGTTGCTAACGTGAATGTAATGTAAAGATGTAGTATTGTTTTCCTTAAGCTGTATAAATCCCTGCTCTCCTTCAGGCCCAGTACCAAGTATTAGCCAGCAATGATAGAGTTGGCAAGAAAGCTCTGGAAGGGGCAGATGAATAGAAATCTTCTCCTTTGTTTTCTGAATGGTAAGAGATCTGCACAGCATATTCATTATTCCAGGCTAAGACATAGTTAACTTGTATGTAACTGCAACTCCACTATCCATCACACATCGTATTTAACGACTGATCTACTCTCTTCCTCCTTTCTTCTTCGTTCAGCAACACACCTAGCACTGCAAAAGAAACATACTTCCAGGAATATGAGCATAACTTGCTCAGTCCCTTACCAGTAGGATTAATCAAGAGCTGTTGACACACGTCAAGGGAACAGAAATACAGTTCTCAGCGAGGTATTAACCCTAAAATTACTGTTTGGTTTAGACACCTCTACTCCAAAATTTTTGGGTAACAACCACCTCTGGGTATAAAATGCATATATATATATATACATATATATATATACAAGCCTTCTTTGTCCCCCATTATGTCTAAAAAAATTAGGTTACTGTTTTGGATATTCTGTCAAGAAATGAATTCATGACTTCCCCTTAGCTTCCTAGGCTTACATTTCTGGATCACTTTTTAGCCTAGCTCCATGTATGTTTAGTGTCTGTACATAACTCCATTATTCTAATAAAGTTCTTCCATGGTAACATCCTACTAAACAGTACTTCGAAGAAGCAATAATTAATTCAAACTTTTCAAGGTAGCATACAAGATGCAATATTTCAACACATTTTTAACACCTTGGATCAGACTATGCTATACCAGTAACAGATCTGAGAATTTCATAATATTACTTTCATATGGAAAGTAAAATTAATTTTACGAGATATCACTTTAGAACCAACAAAACCCGAAAACCTCATAATTATAATATTACAGGATGCTCACTGTAAAAAGGAACAAGGGTACAAAAATGAGCCAATAGTTTTAGGCACTACCTATTGAACTATTTGTAAAATGAAAAATGTATATGGGTAATTTAAACTGAAGTTTAGAGCATGACACTGAAATTTCCAAAGACAAATCACACAGAGCTGCACTGCAGCAGTGAAGTACCAAGAAGGAAAGTTTGTTTCCGCAGGAAACAAACCCCCAAAGGTCAACTTTATGCCTTTCTACTGTGTCAGCTTTAAAAACATCAAAGTTTGGCAAGGTCTGCTGGCTTGGATATTATACACAGAGAAGTTATGCCTTTCTTTTTTCCAAAGCATGCTACATTTCCAGGGGAAAAGGGGAGGAAAAAAAGGCTTTATTTCTCCCCATAAGAGGACAGTACTCTATGTAGCTGTTATGTAGAAACTGCATCATCAACTCATCCATTCTCTCTGCAGCTGTATAAAGAAGTTACACACTTTGATGTCTAAAACTGCATACAAAAATAGAATATTGGGGCTTTTTTCAAATTAGGTGTTAAAAGTGATTTAAAAGTTCAAGTCATTATGCTGTAAGTACTGCAAGCTGATTGTATTTTACAACATAAAACTTATGAACCAACAAATTCTGGACTACGTACTACCCTTCTCTTTAAACAGATCATCCTCTTCATCTATTTTCCATTCTCTCAGACAATTTTTATGTTTATTTTTTAGAACAAACACATTCATCAGTTTCCTGAAATTAACAGAAGTACAGCCATTATTGAAGAAAGTGCAAGCTCACTCAAAACAAAACAAAACCAACAGCCCCCCCCAAAATCAAACCAACTAATCAAAAGAAAATTATTTAAAAAAAAAAAAAAATTATACCTGACATGATCCCAACTGTATAAATAAGAATCCATTTCCCTAAATTATTTGCTTCATGGACACTGAGCTGAAAGCTACTACAAAATAATCATCTGAACATTCAGCTTTCCAGATTGATATTAAATTATTCTTAGCAATACTATTTTATACTAAAACAATGTTTTGCAATTTTAAAGAAAGCCTTTAACAACATTAAAACGAGACATTTAGGCATTTGATGGTTAAACAGATTTAAATTTGAAGCAGTAACCTAAATATCCTACAGCATTTCTAAGAACTTCACTGAGCTGCCATAATTTCTGTCAGCATATGTAGTACTGAATGACTAGTAAAATACCTGAATTGAAACTATTCCAGTCTAGCAGTTTGTATGATCTTGTGTTACCCATAATTCCGACAAAGGCTGAGTTCAAAACAGCAAATTAGTAGATCAGTTATAGGAGCAGAATAGTGAAAAAAAAACTACCAACAAGAACACAATTGACAACACCACTCCACAGGAACTGGAAAGACACAGACAGCAGAGTTAATAAGAGGCTGAAATAGAAAGGGAAAAAAGGAGCATGCTATAGCAATCTAGCACTAGGTGTGATCAAAGTGTACAGTATATAGCAATTATTGTCTTATTGATAAGTTCTCAATCCACCCCTTCAAATGTTCTTTCCTCTTCTACATTTTCCTGTTTATTCATTTGCCAGTTTATTTGCTTCCTTTAGTATTTTACAGACTCATTTGACTCAAATGCTTAGTATGATCATCACTATATCAGAAATTTTTTTTCTACTTCACCTTCCCTCCCATAGCCACGTGCCTTCCGTTCCCCCTTTTATTTTCATTGTTTTGCAATATACTGAGTTCAAAGTACCATGCATCTTACATTCACTTGTCAGGAGCAACCTACAAGTCCCACAAAAACACTGCAAAGAGCCACTCAGTTGTAAAAATATGCATCTCTATTTTCTCTTATTTCTTATCCTGCTTTCAGTCAGCTGGTAAAAATAAAGGAGTGCATAACTCAAGAAATTAGTTTTTGAAACTTCTGAATGTAACTGATTTTTTTTTTTCATTTTGTCTTAAATAAATTTATCACATAGGAAATTTTGCACAAAAGTGACCTGTATCAGAAATCTGTTTAAAATACAGAAGCCTAAGACAATTTTGTGGCAAAGAAAGGGAGGACCCACATATAAATTATACTTTGACATTTCTCTTAATCTTCTCTCCACTGTGTAAATAAATCTTATCAATAGGAAAAAAAGAACAATATTGTGTACTCATATGCTTTAAAAAAATCCCTTAAAGTAGTTTTTTTTAATTCAAGTTAAGTCTCAGATTTTATTTTATTTTATGTTGTCAGTTTACTGAATCTTATAGATCAGTAACAATCTACCTGCTTGCAGAATTACTTGCCTTCGGCCACAGGAAGAAGAAAGAAAAGGAAAAAAGATTTTTTTTTTTTCTAAATTGCTTTTAAAGATGCATTTGCACAAACTTTGTTTTATTACTCCTGACCAGTGCATGCAAAACCACTACCGGTGCTATTTTTTACTCTCCTCTGCCTGCATTTTTAAGTGCACTGTTAACTCCAACTTTTTAGAGCATTCCTCGGCTCGTCTCAGTAAATATAACATCTAAGTCTTCAGAGTCAAAAGTCACTTAATTCTGATGTCAGAACTAGGACATGCAAAATACACATGTTCCAGTACAGGGGTTCCCAGGTAAATATTAAATAAAATCTTAAAGGACTGTTCAGTATATGTTTTTAAGAACAAAAACAAAGCTGTAAAGGTTTTGTCAAAAGAGGTTAAAAACATGTATGGAGCTAAGTTGTAGTCCTTAAGGATTTCAAGGAGCTGAAAATTAGAAAACATTCATAGTTAAGATCAAGTATTTAATCTTATTTTTGTTTGAATGGAAAACTTGCACCAGTTTTAATAGTAAAAAGTGGTAAAAAAATAATTAAACCCTCAATAATTCAAAGACAGTTTTTAGTGCAAAGTTACTGCATTCAAAGTACTCTATTATTTCATTAACTTGCTGAAAAGTTTCTCACTAAAAACATACCCTTCTGAATGACTATTATTTTTCAAGCTTAAATGAATGTCTGAAAAATACTGCTTTTAATACACCTGGTTAGAATAGATTTGTATCTATCCAAATACTGGTATGTTATAAAGTTATAAAGATTAGAAGTACGTGATCATTATTACTGAAGTTGTTATTGTGTTAACATACCAGGATTGTGAATGCGATCCAGGAGCTTCACAGACCGTGCACTGACAACACCACCAACGTGGACAAGGAAGCCTGGTGGAAAGGTCGTCAAGGTAAAAAATGGAAATTCCTGTTATGATTAAAAACAAACATCAAATGACTGCTTACCAACCACTGCTGATTGCCAATAAACATGCAGTGAATTGATAATTCCCCTGAAATACAAGCAAAGCAGTTACATTAGGACAAACATGTCCTTCAGGCTTACTAAGCACTATGTAACCATACCTCTTCACATACCCATAGTATAATAAAAGCAGCGGTATTATACAATGTAAGAATACTTTTCCCCCATAGAGTTGTATTTCAGCACAATATTAATAAATAATCAAAACTTTACACATTTGTGTTAACAAAGCCTCTATTGGTCCACCTCTAGGATGGCAGCTAAACAACATAATTGTACTCTCATTAGCTGATACAAAATAAAGGAACGTTTTTCTCCATTTTTTAGGTCTTATTGTTACAACTGACTACAGTTTGATCCTGAAGCACAGGGTAAACCAAACTGTAGTCTTGCAAGAATGATAAATGTCTTACTGCAAGAAAACATAAAAAATATTAATGGACTGCCCTCCTAGTGAATATCCATCCTCTAGAATAAAACATAAGTCTTTGAAATACAACTGTAAGTTCTTAAACTAAGGAAATTTGCTTCCAATTTATTTGCATAAATTAGTTCTTACCAATTCATAATTAAAATGAAGAACTAGTAAGTTTCAGCAACTGCACAAAAATGTAGTTCATACAAGAGGCAAAGTAAGTGATAATAATTTTTCATGACACACATGATGAAGTGAAACAGTCACATTCAAAGGAGGTGAGCCCAAAACTGGAAGATTTTATTTTCTACAAAGACATTCTATGAATGTCTAATATACACATGATTGCACACTTACGGGGGAAAGGCGATAGATTTATGTTCAGCAATTCTAAATGCATAAAGGCAAAAAAAGAAAAATAAAAGAAAAATCATGCAATCATGGGTTGTATAATCATGATATTTGGTTAAATGGAAAAAGTAAACACCATAATTTTATGAGAGAAAGTACAGTATAGATTCCTTTCTCACATACTTGAAGCACTTGCAACAGTACAGTTCAACTGAGCTTCTACCTAAACAGTGTACATGCTGCAGATTAAATGAGGATCACGGTTCTTCCAGCAATACATGGCATGAAAAGTCTTCTTAAACTAAAGTCCAATGTAGATTTAAAAATTAACACTTCAGAATTATTACCACCCTTGCTGTTAGAACTCTTACAACTTTTAAAAGGTCCTACAAAGTTCAAGTTTTCTGAATTTTCATTTGGCTTAGACTTTCAAAATTAAGAGGCAAACTTTGAAATCAGCAACCATAATATCAACAACCAGAAGAAAAAAAAAAAAAAACCACCCAATCCCCAAAACACCAAAACCTGCAGTCATGCCTTATGATGCAATTAAAAAGCAGGAAGATTTCACCATAGGACTCTACAAACCTGCTTGACTAATCTGTCTTCAGGAGCACCAATGGATCTCTAGAGAGGGCTAAAGAAAAGATTCCCCCAGACGGTTCTAACAGATCACAAACTGCTTTGCAGGTTATCAGAACAGTCAGAAAGCTCTGACTACAACACAGTCCAAACTCCTTTTCTGAACGTCTTTCATGTCAAAAAATGGAAAAAGCTCAGTACATAAACACTTCGTTAGAACTCTCTTTCACTGTGCCTCTGTAGAATCAACTGTTCAGTGATTCACAAGTATACTGGTAATATTTGTCCTGTATAATTCCATGACGCTCATTCTCCGTAACTTATAGTTAAATATATCAACATACATGTTTGCTCTGTCCCCTGAATATAGTTATCCCACACTAATGACATTAAAAATAATTAGCTTTCCCAGAACTATAGAGAACAATAAAAAAGTTTACAGCATACACCACCTACATGAAATTCCATTAAGCCTACACTAATTTATATTTTATACATACATATATATCTTCACACTTCCATTGTGCTAATGCAGTACGTAGTGAAGAAAGTGAATGACACTCCGTGCTCTAAAGCATAAGCAAATCCGATGCTTTTTAATTTTACTTTAATTTTTTGTTCGGTTTCATAAGGCTGTGTACTGCAAGTAATTTAATGTGTTTAAACTTCCTCCTACACTACAAACCAGGAATAAAACTTTAAAGTAATAACATGGTTTTGTCTCAACCAATACACTCAGGTGTATTGATACTTGCAAGTCTATATTATGATACATGCTAAAATTAGACCCATGTCCTATCAGTTAATTTCAGCCACAGACAAATCTTGGTAACTGACTCACTGAACCATTCTGACATGCTCTTATTCCATTAACAATGTCTCATTCATTCTGACGCGGATGGAATTCCATCACTTTGTATGATGGCTTTTTTTCCTTTTTTAAGCTCATTTAGAGGTTTGGGTTTTTTAATTATTATATTACTCAAATACAAGTTCGAGCCTCAAGTACACGTGGTAATCTGTAATACTTCAAAATTATAAAGCTATGCTTACTGCATGGAAAAGAGATTCCGTAAGAACCAGATCCAGTGTTTCCATATTACAAATCTGCTCTATTACTGCAATTACATCAAGGTGATGCAAGCACAGAATATTCCCATGTGTGAAAAGACACATGATGATCTTAAAGTTTCCAAGCTACAACTGAAGATGGTCAATCATTTTACCAATACTAATTCACTATGCCATTTCACAGTCATTGACTGCATAGACCCTGAAAGAACTGCCACTGGTTTAATCCTTGCAACTACATAAGAGATTTTATAGTTGGCATTTGGGGAAAGTCTGATAAGATTACAAAAAAATCCTCATAGTATTTGTTTAATGCAATGTTTTAAAATGTTTGTGTGTACGCATACATGTATTGCTAGTATTCTTTTTTAATTACATTTCATACAAAGACACACAAAATAATGAAAAAGCACATAGAACAAGGCTACACACACATATCATTTGCTGTTAGCGTCAGCTGAAGCAGTTCTCAGATTCCCTTCCAGCCATTCACTCATTCTCATCGTTGTACCACTCCCTCAGATAATGCTCATAATGCTCAGGTACGTTCATAGAGCTTTTTGGGCTGAACCAGAGTAGGGAACTGGTCCATATTAAAATACTGTTAATTTCCTGGTTGAATTATTTTTATTCCAAGCACGTTTAGTGTGCCATCTCACAAGGTGGCCAAACAATCTTACAATTTTTCTTCAACTGAACTGAGGGGATGGGCTGGATAGTAACAAGAAGTTGCTGGAAAGAAAAGTTGCTTAAGTCAGCATTTCAGGCAAAAGAATCACACAGAGAACTGCACTATAACACAACAGTTATCTAGCAGTGCTCTTCAGAGATAAAGATTATCAGAACTCCATTTTGAAAAGGCAGCAGAGTAAAGATCTCTCAAGCACTTGCGGAATGCAAACGTGGAGGAATAAAACACCATTTGTCCAAGTTGACGTCAACTGAGACATAAAATATCAAGAGCAGCATTTGGCCATTTCTACAAAAACATAGGCTATTTTTTCATGAGTAAAGTAAGCTCAAATTTTCCCACTGACAAAAATACACCATATACATTTACAGATAAAAATATACACAAAGATAGCTGTGCTATAGTTACACCTGCTATCAACAGGCATCCTGTGAATTGCTAAAAATATATTAATGTAAAACATAACACGTATGTGAGTTTTCCACAGCTGGTGTATTTTCCCAGAAGAAACTGAGTAATATTACCCTTCCAACAAAATCTGTTTTGGTTTGCAATTAGGGTTATTTAAGTGACAAATTAAAAACATATTTCATTAAAAAAACCTGTGGAGACATCCAGTTAAATTAACTGGTTTTAATATGCCTTAGCATTACCATATACCCAAATAAACTGAACGAAGACTCAAAAGAACTTACTATATATCTAATACATGTGGAAATACATTCTACATATTGAATTTATTCTTTGTTTTCCCCAAATAAGTGCTACCCTAACTAATCCAGACAGGTAACTTGAGTGCACTATGTGTGCAATATTAAAACAGACAAAATAACTTCTAAGTGTTATCCATTCTAGTTAGGTAACTGAAAAAAAGGTAACCGTAGCAAAAACACATCCAACATGATATTTTCAGAAAGACAGTATGAACATAGTTTTTTGTATCAATCAACAGTCTGAAATGGTTTGCTACATCATCATCATCAATAACAGATTCAACATGTTTCCATCCCATTTTACAGTCTTTTTTTCCACTAGACAATATACAGGTCTTACCAAAACAATGTGCAAATAATTCAAGCTCTAAAAATACATTAAGTGCTCTTAATTTACATTTTTAATTATTTTTAAAAAGCTTCCTAAGGAAATAACAGATCAGCCCTGAAATGTCTCAAATGCTAGCAGAAACAAAGAGAAAAGGCTTTTTAAAGCATTTTTTTCAAACTAAAACATTAAAATCAAAAAGCCATGGATTTGCCTACAAAGAGGAATTAAAATTTTAACTGAAATATATCAACATGCAAAACACTAAGCAAAACTATGCGGTCTGATAAACGCTGTTTAAAAAAAAAAACCAAACAAAAAAAACCCCAAACCAGAACGCATGTAAAAAAATCTTGCATAAACAAGATTACAAAGAAATCTGCAAAACCTCACAAAAAAGAAAATCAAAATATTTCAAATAGTTGTTTAGAAATCCTCAATACAAGAAAAAAGGGCTACAAAAAGAGTCACACAATGTTTTGGAACATACCCGCCTTCTACAGAATCTATGAGGCGATCCACCCTTAGCAATGGGTAACACAAAAAATGAGAAGAGAATCATCCACTTACTCAGAATAGTAGCTATTCACTTCTATTTCACAGATGTAACTGATTTTGTTTTCAACAAACGTATATGGTTCTATATAAGTAGTTCAGGTAGTCAGAAATTGTAATTAAACTAGAATTTATTTCTGAATAGGAAAACATTCACATTTCTTCCTTCAAGACACTTCACTAATAACATTTTGACAAAAGCAGTATATCACCTATAAAAAAAAAGTTGCAAGGACTATTCCAAAATTTAAACAAGGAATTAAAAACACTATTTTTATTATGCAGTCTATTCAGCGTAACAACAGATGGCATTTTTAGTCCTATAGAGGTTCTTCAAAAACCTATAAATCTATAAAGCCTTTCTATTGCTTGGGAAGTGGTTTAGCTTTAAGTTACCATTTTTTTAAAGGCTACATGCACATCATTTCATGCAGTAGAACGAAGGCTAAATTATGCACCAAACCTATTTTTCAAAACTGCAAGTTTTCGCAATTATAAATGGGATTTTCACCTTGTTTAAAGCTATTCCAATGTTTCTGAATTTGACTTCTGTAAAAACTTAACTAAATACATGATGGTAAAGTATTAAACTTACCATGCATCAGTAACTTACAGAGACTAAAGAGCAGTAATTTTTAATATAACTGTTTCTTACAACACCAACTGTAATCACTTGAGTGCTGTGCACATTACAGTTATTTCCTCCACTCTTTTCTTAATGCTTTAGTAATATATCAAAATTTAAATAATTTGTGTATAAAAGGGCTATTAAACGTTCAACATTTCCAGTAAGTTTTCAGACCTAAAATGTACACATTTTTTAAACAGAAAGTAACAGGAAACATTTAACTTACTACAAGCTAAATTTTCACTTCAGTAGATCAGAAATATAAGTATAAAATGCCTTACCCTTTGTTCCAGAGCTGATTGAGTCTGTTGTCTTAGAAGAGTTTTAAATGGCCCCCCTTCTTTTCCAGCACTCCCACTGCCCATTCCTGAAGAATAGCAGTACAAATGACATTCAAATAAACATATACTGTAATTTGTAATCAAACTTTGATTTAAAAATATATAAAACAGTCATTGAAAAGAGTCAAGTTATCCCCATAATTTTAATTTTCAGGAAAAAAATGCTGAGCATCACAGTTTAATTTGGGGTTGGGGAGGACTGGTTTTTGGGTTTGGTTTTCACATGACTGGAAGTGGGTTTTTTAGCATTTGGACAAAAACCTCCTGATCTAAGATTTTTTTCTGCTGTCAAACTGAATTAAAAAAAACAACTTCAACATACAAAGATTTTAAGACCTGGGCTTGCAATTCTTTCCTATGACATAAAACTTCCTTTTTTTCCTTTGTTACTATTGGGAGTTTTGGCTATGATTTCAATATAGAACTACCTTCTCTGCTTTACACAGAAAGTTTCTACATAATCAGATTTTCAGCCCTTATCAAAAAGGGCTGCAAAGTCATCATTAATTCCACACTGTTGAACAATACTGTCTGCAGGATTACTCTCTATAGTTAAATATCTCTCTCTACTATCGTTATCAGCTTAAAAAAAAAAATCTGGCTTTCTGAGAGTTTCAGAGTAACTAAATCACCTTTCCTAACCATCGCGAGGAGACTCTGCACATAATTACAACAGTAGCTATATAATGCATGATGGGGACTAAAAACAAAATTTGCAAAGGCGATGCACATCTTTTGATTTGAAATATAAACTCTGAAAAAAATTACCAATTATTTTTATTTTCTTTGATATCTATGCAATGAAATATTCACTCATCTGATTCATTCAGATAAGCTAAGGACTACTGCTCAGCATTTAAAACTGCCACACTTATTTGATTACTGTATTTGCACACACATAACCTGCAGATTATCTATAAATGAAAATAAGAAATAAACTCCAATTTTGCATAATATGGGTAATTCTCTCTTTTCTTCTTTCATGTACTTTACTCCCACCCCTATCCTCCAATACAGGAACTTTTCTGAAGAGATGGAAGTTTATCAGATACACAAATATCTTTGCTATTGAATTATCTGTTACCAAGGAACTGTATTCTTAACTGAGTGTGTCGAGATGCAGGTTATATGTATGACACTAAGTTATTTGCTCTATGGTTAGAAATCACAAAAGTAAAAACCAAACACATACCAAGATTGTGTTTTTCCTAAAGTAAACACAATGCTGGTGAATCAGATTTTCTTGGTAATATTTCATGCCTAAAAACATACTATAATTGGTATTTCTTGTATCTAAAAACCACCAGTGCTAACTCGACAAAGCAAAAATAAACACTTAAGTTGCATAGGAAAGCACAGGATAAAGAACAAAAGAAGTGTCAGGAGCAAGATGAAATACAAACACCACATTGCAAACAGTTATGAATGAAGCCAAGATTTTCTTTTACAGAATTAACATAACAATTCCTTGCTAGTTTCCTTTTTCTTCTGATCTAGCATCTAATAAACATGAATGAGATTGTACATATACATCAAAGTGCAGTTATTTGTTTTAACCAAAGACTGGGAGATCTGGAAATAATACCAGACTTAATAATGTATGTTAAGTCATTACTAACATTTCCAAAAATTACTAGGCTATCATTACCACATAATTACATATAAAAATACTATAATTTTTAACAAATATTTTTAGCTGTTCTTGGATAAGGAAACAAAAAGATTAGTATCTGTATAGTCCCAATAAACAAGATTAAATTGCTTTTACTATTTGGCATTGATTCTAAACATCATTGTCAGGGACTATACAGTATTGAATACAGACAAACATAGCATAAATACTGGACGTAAAACAAACTCAAAAAATACAAACTAATTAAAATAGTTTCTACAGAAAAAAAGCAGTAGTATCAACTATTTAATTTAAATCTATGAAAATAATGCATGTCAGTGAAATGGAAAAGGAGGCAGTACAAATAGAAAGTTTGTACAGGCTTTGTCTAAAAGATTAATTTAAAGAGCAGAGTTGCTAGCCATCTGATAGCCATTATTTCAATAAATTATGAATAAATTAATGAGCAAGTTCTTGTTCCATGCAAAATACAGGAACAACAAAGTGAAGGGCATAAGGGGGATTAAAAAGATAAGTAAATTATTTTAATCCAATTACCAAAGGAAATTTTGCAAGGGAAAAGGAGAAAGTTCTCTAGCATAAAATACATATGTTTCAAATCCTGTAAGAAGTTCTGAAGCTGTTTCAAGCTTCTGGGGCAGAGGTGAGAGATGGTATGAATAGTCATGTAGCCAGCAGTTTTCAGAGGCTAACTGAAGAAAAACATAGGGTTATAGAAGGCTGTGTGTTAAATGCCCCCGTATCAAATAACAACAACATTTTCTTAAAAGTTTAAAAGGCCATAATAGATTGATCCTACCAGAAGCAGCCAGAAGCAGCTCTTCAGTGAAAGAAACACTTTTCCTCAGAACAACTGGGCTGACATGGCTAGAGTGTAGAGGGTTAAGGCTAGACCCCGAGAGGAGGAGACAGGACTTTTTAAGATGTGGGGAATCACAAGAGAGTGTAGGGGAGCTGGGAAACAGGAAAATCCTAGGTCCCTGTGGGGAAGGTGCTGTGGAGGAAAGTAATAGAGACAAAGAGATGTAGATTCAGAAGATGACTAAAGAAACAGACGGAAGAAATCAAAATGAAGCAATTTTTTTTTTCTCCAAATGAACCAGCACTTATTGCTGAATTATTTCTTAACATACAAAGAAATGGAATGACAACACAGCTCCACAATGTGAATGAGACGCATGTTCTCAAAAATCATGACCTGATTAACTGTATTTTGAAATTAATTTTTTTTAAAAGCTATGGTAATCTACATTTATTCTAAGTTTTATACAAAATTTGATAACAAATACTATGGAGTAAAAGCTAAATAATACGCTCTTCTCACACACTTAATCTGATTACTTTCATTATTTAGGTATAAAAAGTTATTTTCGAGAGAAGTCATGGATTTGTTTTACGATTTTGAGTCATAAATCTTGTAGAATTCTAAGTTCCCACAAAGAAAAGGAGTTCCCACCTTCTCAATTTCCTCCAAACATATACTATGTCACATCAAAATGTATTACCTAATTAAAATATGTCATGCTTTTTGTCAGCCTGATATTCTGTTACTTTGCAGTGGCATAAAATATATCACTATTCACAGAAGTCATCTAAATTCAAACGAAAACAAGCTTTCTCAGCATAGAATAATTTCCCCTCATTTTTAGACCAGATACAGACCAGAATGGATAACACAATCACAACTGTATTTTATAAAAGACATTAAGGTAATATTCTCCTGAGTTGGAGCCACTGAAAACTAGATGTTTAAGCAGATCCAAGTGTCAATCTCCTCTATTTATTTATTCATATTGTGAAATTGTGGTATCTGCACTCTTTTTCCAGGTTAGTCTCCATCTCAAACATGTGAACACACTAGCCACCTGACTGAGAAATAAAGAGGAATATAATGTACTGCAGAAACATCAGAAAATACTTCATTTTTCACATCAGCCATTCTGAGTAATGGATATCTCAAATTTGATGACGTTTAATGTGTCACATGAGACGTCTGCATTTTTTTTTTTTTTTTTAACACTAACATCACCAACTTTCACACTGAAATATTCCAACTTAATAACAGTCTTAGGAAATGAAAACAGAGGTCTAAACATATACAGTATGTTAAAAACAACATACTGAATTTAGTATGTTATGGAAGTATCTTCTGCACATCATCAAATTTTTTGGTAAAAGGTAAAACAAATGACTCAAGAGATACTGTCCTTTTAAGCTATTAAGATTCAAAATCTAGTATGTAACACCAAGATACAGAATTTTTAAACGCAACCAGCAAATCCTCTTAGCACAAGTTTCAGTAGCAGAGTTAAAAGCTGCTAAAGAGACAGTGCTAGTAAGCAAAAGTATGCTCACTGTTAGCTGTAATACTAAAAAGATAGCTAAAAAATATTTTTATATACTTGAAAAATCTCTAAAAATAAGAGGTACCAATTACACAATCTGTTTCAGTTCTGAATGAACTGACCAAAGATGAGAGGGCCCATCCACCTACATAACACTGCCAGGAATGATGTAAGGTTGCTGCTTCAAAAACTTGACAAATTCATAGTGAGTTACCACCTTCACAAATTCAGAACATTTACATCTATAAAGATGACCATCTACATTACATTTACACGACATGATCCTTACCATGGAAAATCTCATCAAAAGAAACAGGTTTTCAAATATTCAGTAAACCAAACACGTGAACTTGTGACTCTCCTACATAATAAGCATGCAGTTATATTTATTGGTCCTTTAAACAAGTGACGACCATAGGTTATCCACAAAAGAGTCATCATTTACACCAAAGGACCAAAAAAAAAAACCAACCCAAGTGTGCTTTTGTTTGTTTGTTTTTTTAAAAACAGGACAGAGAAGATAGTACTAAGAAAGACAGCTTCCTAATTGGGAACATTTTTTAACAGATATCTAGGGAATAAATTGGGTAAAATATTTAATAGAACTGCATTTGAATGCAACATTGAACTTATCTGCTTGGAAAAATTTTTGAAAGGGGTGCTATCAAGTAAAGCTGAACCAACTAATTTAATATGCTTAAAAATTGTCTAGACTAGATGGAGACAAGAATGTTCTGAGCTTCAAATACCACAATTTAAAACACCATTTAAAGAACAACCAAACTTTTATAAACAATTCTGCAAAATATTTTGCCCTACGGTAGCAAAACTCAGGGCATTGGTCACGTAATGGAGAATAAACAGACAGTAATTCTTTGAGTTGTGCTGACATTATTACTGACGTGATTCTAACCACAGACTAAAAAATAAGGAGGAAGGAAACAAATTGAAGAAATTATGATAGACCAATGGAGAAAGAAAAATGCTTTTTGAAGATGGCTGGAGCATAATTTAAGTTACTTCCAAAAAGTATACTGTGTACGTAAAGCCATTTCCATATACCAAGGAGAATAAAAAGACAGCAGCTGCTACATTTCTAATATTGCATTTGCAAAAAGGAGTTAAAAATCACAGAGAAATGTATACAATATACTTACAGCACAAAACATTAGGCTTGAAGACTACATAGTTTCAGTTACACTGTCCTTAACATATTGTGGTGAGAAATGTACTCCCATAATTTGTAATATGAAATGGAGGAAATAAGAAAAAGGCAATTACTTAGGACTCCCTTAATGCTCTGAAATGTTTTATTTCAACTTGAATACAGTTGTGTTACAAATGTCATTTTAATGTTATCCAGAATAGTGGAAATATAGGCAGGATTTAAATTTTCACCCTACAGAAATCCTTTCAAGCTTAAGGTGTGCTATCTGAAGTCTCCAATTTCCACATCATTTTGATAACTTAAATGGCAAAAAGCAAAAAGGGGTTGAATGAAAATTTAAAAGAGAAACAAATTAAACAAAAAGTGGGTGGAAGCGCCTTACCAGTTTTGGGTGTCAAACTCAAATCTGTGTCAGAAGAAGAGGACTGTCGACTGTAGGACTTGGAAGGTGAAAAGGAATAGGTTTGGTTTTTCAGAGGGGTGGAGGGTCCTGATGAATGAGTATTGGGATTGGGATCTTCATTGAAGGGAATCCTGCCAGAAGAAGGTGGAAACATATTCAGTAATCCTGTGCCAAAGGACCTGGCTGACAGCAGCATGATCCAAACACCAGGATGGGATTGGGGCAGGGCCAGCAGCTATTCCTGAGGTGCGAGACTGGGGATGAGGCCAGAGGCAAAGAAATGCTGTTTTACCCATTCAGCATTCTACAGATAGATGCTGATAATCTACAATGAAACAATTAAGCCAAATGAAAGGCATGAGATGTGACAAAAAAATTATATATATGCAAAAGAAAAAATTGAAAACAGTTTATGGCTTTAAAATCTGGTCAAATACAGAATGCTTTGCGTTAGTTTAATAAAGAAAAAATGATTTTAAATTATATTTGTGTTTATACATATTCATACATTTATGTATATACACATACGCATTTAAGGAAAAAAAAAAATGTTTCCTTATCCTATAGCATCAGCAGCATGCCACAGCTAAAAACAGAGCAAAGAGGAGAATCTTTATGGGAACAACTATATTGACAAACAGTTCACTTATGCACAGACTGACTTACCTGCTCTCCAAACCCATCTCTTCCACAAATGGCACATACCCTTCCTATAACCATTTTAAAACCTAAATACTGTATCTGAATTACGCTTGAAAGCAATTATGAACTCCAATCAAAACATGATTTCCTCCAATGACTGTAAAATAGCGAATGTTCTTTTAGATACCTCAACTTATTTTTACTTAATTTCTTAGGAAGTAAGCACGTTAAAAAGCAATAAAGAGTGTGGCCTTGTGGAAGAGACTCTGATGCATTTTCAAGGAACTATTGCCTTTGTTTCAGCAGCTGCACACAGAGTAGTTCTTCACTGACAACAGAAGGTGCCTCCATGAGAAAATGAGGGAGAAAAGATGGGTGGTACCTGCCTACACTGCCTGCCTGCCTGCACTTTGCGACCACTGTGCCTGTGGCCTGCCTCTCCCCAGCTCTTGAGTCTGAGCAGTCTCGTACCAGTGTAGATGAGAGTGGGAACAGACACAGAGAAGTTCTGAGTAAGTCGTGAGCCAGTAGCAGTGTGAATTGGGCTGTTGTGAGTCGAGCGGCATCCATGGCTTGGCGGATGAACCAGCGGAGACCTGAGAGAATTTGCAGCCAAGGTGGAAGAAAAGAAAACAATACATACAAACAGGTTGCAAAGTTATGTTATAAATTATTTCAGGGAAGTTTAGCTAGAGGAGATCTCTTACTTTAAGCAGACTCTAAGAATTTTAATTCCTAGCATGCAAGAGTCCAGATGAAATAAAAAGAGAGAAAGGAACAGCTTAAACACTAGCTTGTGAATGATTAATTGAGTCTTTGGCAACAGGGCATCAAGTTAGTAAAGCCAATAATAAGAAGTATTAGTTGATTGTGCTGGCTTTGAGAAACATTCCCTTTGGACTGATGGGACAATGATTCTAACAATATCCACCACCAAGCTGAACATGGATTATTTGGGGGGTGGTATTTCCACATTTTGCTCCAGAGTGAAGGCTACTGATTTATTTATGAATGCTTTTTAAGTTGGTAGTTACCAGGTCCACCTTTTTTTTTTTTTTTTTTTTTAAATCACCACTGTTAATTTATGCTGCAGTGTATCCAGAAGTTCTTTTGATGGCAAATTTTTAAAATTAAGACAAGTTAAACAAGCAATGATTTGAAACAGAAATCAGTAATTTTGAGAAGTCAGAGCATACTGATGCCTGCACGACAAAAATGCCTAATTACTATTGTAATGACACAACAGTTAAAGTTAATGAAAATGGCTAATTCAAATAGTACCTCTGGAAACATAGCATAAGTAGTATACTTTTTGGTGCCGTTTTTTCCTTCCAGGAATTGGATCACTCTACTAAGCAGAAAATAACTGATTTATCCAAGCAACAAAGTAGTAACAATTTGAAAAAGACTGCAAGTATTTTTCTATTAATTTGTATACTCATTAAAAAATTGCATTCAAACTGTGTTCGGTGCTGCAGTAGATATAATAAAGATCAAGAAATTCTACCTCTCATCATAAGAAGTTTATACTGCAAGTACACTGTAACCCTACCTGTTCTGCAATAGCCCTACCTGTTTTGCAACAGTAAAAAGCAAAGCACACAAGAAAAGACAAAAACTACTTCAGGGTCATTCTCTAAATCACTGACGGAATTCAAAATTTATCTTTTCTTACATGCTCAGCACAAACACCATCCAAATTCAAAATTTATCTTTTCTGATATGCTCAGCATAAACACTCAAACCTGATTTTACCGAACTTGGAAAATCTTGAACAGAGGGTGCATCATAGGAAGCCCTCACAAAAATGTTTACTGTACAAACACAGAGTCAAGGCAGAACTAATTATTAGTTAGGAAACTGGTGCATCACAACCCAAGGATACGCAATACCATTGCTATATAAATTCAAAAAAGTCATATTAAGGTTTACCACTCCAGCTTCTAAAGAAAGAATATAAGTAATCCAATCTAAAACGTTTCAAAATTCTGGAATATAAACTGAGTTGCAGACAAATAGAACTACAAAAAAGAAAAACAAATTCTGGGGAAAAAAAGGAAATCACACTGGTTATGTAAAATTGAATGAGTATGAAAAGAGGAGATCCTACAAATTATTAATTCATACTTACTCCTTCATTTCTTTGGATGGGGAGTTACATGCAGGTAAAAATGCTGATGTGTTACTTAATTTATCCAACGTGCAGGCTGTTCCTATGGCTCGTACTACTAGTCCAGACTCTCCCTCCAAATCAAAACACTGCAAATAACCAACAACAGCATTTCCTCTCATTTCAAGCACCTTCAAGCCAATCTTCCTTTGCAATTCACCTACAAAACAAAAGGTAAAGAGCTCATAATTGCAGTGAACTTTCCCTATTCTCTTTTGTGGTCTTTGGCCTCTCTTTTTGGAATTTCCAAGTCAGTAAAACAGGTAATAGATTCAATCTTACACAATTATGCCAAGCTGCTGGTCACAATCTCTGCCTCCTGTAACATACTGTGATGTTCATGATTTGCACAGCTTTTTCCATTTTTCTCCAAATCTACTCTAATTGCAACATGTTATTTCAGAAATGTTTTTCTCTGTTTTTTATTTTCATTAGTTTTTCCCTTTTTTACTTATTTAGAGAAAGAGATGGTCAAGATGTGTGCTGGAATACACACAAGTTTCTAAATACAGTTCAGAACAATGCAACATCTTTGAAATCCATGTGGATAGGCATCTACAAATCTTTTTTTTTTTTTTTTAACAAACTTATTTAAGCATATTTCAACCTAATTCATATTTTTTGGTCTTTTTAAATTAACAGTTTAATATGCAACCTCATCTACAAAACGTAACACCAAATAAACAAAACACAATACCAAATATGCCACACACTCACTGCAAACAAAAGACTGACACTTCTCCTCTATTTACTGCACACAAAGACTGAAAGACTGTAACTGTAAGACAGTGGTCTGCCATAGATGCTTACTTAGCAGGATGTTTAAAGACAAAAAGTTCATTGATCCATGTAGCCTTGGTAATACTAGGTGCAAAATATCATCTCTCTTTTGATGAAAATGAAAGTTTCCAAAATCCTCTGTTAACAAACTGAAAAAGCCTCACCATCACAGATGATAGCCTAACAGCCCCAATGTCAATGATGTTAAGAAATCAAGTGGAATGAAATGATCACTACTGCTTTCTAGAAGCTTGGTTTTAACATTACCAGAAAAGGTAACATTACCAGAAGGTAAACTTCTTAAAAGAGGCTGAAATTACACATGTACTGGTCTTGAAAAAAATCTCTAAGACTGAGGTAGAGTATGAAAGTTTCTAGTTGAGTGAAAATTGCTACGGATTCCATTCAAACCAAGGTTGAGACTGAATTCTTTTTACATATAGAACACATAATATGACAGAGAATTATGAAACAGCCTGGGTCATTCTCAGAATTTACAGATTTCTTCAGGATTCTTCAGGTGTCGCCACCAGTAACAATGATTGCAATGTGAAGCATTGTATTACATGACATGAAACAGTATGGCCATGAGGTCTTTTGGGTTTTTTCCTCTTAACCACTGCCATGAATAAAAGTATTACTAAAATCTAGCAGAATACTTCCACATGTGCTACTTTATCCTCTTTCACCATTTATGCAAGGCAAGAGATATGCAAACATTAATACTATAAACTGACATATCAGGGGAGCTATATTAAAAACCTCATAAAAAGTGAAGTCATGTCAGTTATGACAATATTGGTTTTTCAGATTTTTCCTCAAAACATGCTGGCTCTCCTCGTGAAGATACTGAGTAACGTCTCCACGTTATCTTTTATGTTGCCCCACTTACTAAAAATTTCCATACATGCTTGCAAAAACCAACTCACTTTTTCTTATAGTATCTTCCTTAAAACACAGCTGTATCTACCTGACAACATTAAGAGCCCATTAGAGAACTGAAACCACTGCCTATCATTCTAGTGGCTATTTTTCATCATTTCTTTGTATTCGTTACACCTTCAATATTGTCCACCTCTAGCAATTGGTTGTCTCCTGTCTTAGTGTGTAAGTACTCTAGAGTAGGAGTGTTTTGTTCTGTTCTATTGGCACTGAAACAGGATCTTAGTTCACAATTGCTGTTCAGAAGCATCAGTAATACAAAAAAAAAAACCACCCCAAACCAAAACCTGTGAAGATACTTGATACCGTAGAGCTCTGGAGACATCAACTGACTCTAATCACTGGTCTCTCCAGGAATTGCAGGTATGCCCTGCAGAATCAGTGCAAGGCAATACAGAAGTATGCTTGAGGAACAATGAACCAATCTTGACTTTGAAAACATGGGATGAGTAAGATCAGTATTAATACACACTGTATCTGAGATGGTGTATATTTGTTCACATATTTCAAAGTAGTTTGAAGAGGGTGTAGTAGTTTATTATTTTAAGTGTTTGAGTCAAAATGCTAGTAATACTCCTCATAGAGGTTAAGACAACCTTCAGAAGACTTCCACTGGTTTATAAGACCTTGCTAAAAACAATCAACAAATTAGACAGTAGCATGGCCTCACCAAGAAGGGAAAGAAAGAGCGAGAAGGAGAGAGCGAGACCGAGAGACAGAAAGAAAGAGACAGAAAGAAAGAGACAGAAAGAAAGAGACAGAAAGAAAGAGACAGAAAGAAAGAGACAGAAAGAAAGAGACAGAAAGAAAGAGACAGAAAGTCAGCCATACTGGCCATCAGTTAGGGCAATAGAACCTTCAGAAACAGAAGCCACTATGAACTGAAAAAATAAATATAATTAATACCAAAAATCATATACAATGTTATGTTAAGCAAGTCACTTATTTAAAGGGTGAGTATTTTTAAAAGCAGTAATAACCATTACAGCCCACATGTTTAATACCTGACATGAGTGAAATAAGTCTTTGTCTAGCCTCATTCGATGCCCTTGGTGTACGAATTCGGTCTATCCACTGGTATTCTGGGTCTTCATTAACTACAAGTTCTTCCACAAATCCATGAATTATTACTGCTCTGTAACACTTAGGAATAGATGTAGCTGTTAAAAAAAAAATAAAAGATGTTAGGCATGAGTCTATAAGCCAAGAATTCCAAGAAAAACATAAAATTACACGTAAAAAGTGATGTGAATGATTCCAGAAAGTAATCCACATGATTTTCTGCTAAAATGTGGACATACTTAAGCAGTTTTGTTCTGGGAGACTCTGGAACACTAAGATAACTGTCCAGTGTACCAGTTACAACACATACCATTATGAAACCTTTTCACTTTGTGCCTCTTTAACAGGATATGCACCCAAAGTAACACAACGTGCGTATGCACATGCACTGAAACGCAACTTCAGAAAGGGGGAAAAAAAATCAGTTATTTACATTGTTTTGAAAGATGAACAGTAAAAATTTATTTAAAAAAAAAAAAAGAAAACTAAACAATTTTCTGCATTTGCTGCTGGCTTCAATGTAATCTCCACGGGGCTTATGCAATGATGAAAGAAAGGTGGTGCAATGGTGAAAGAAAGGAAACTGACTTTTTTCCTCTACTTACTGCAAAAAAACTTGACTCCACAGGATGACTGCCTAAATCTGTTTAAATCATTGAAGAGATCTACTTTCACCACCACATTGATCTCCCCACGTATACCTATCGATACAAAACATGAAAAATTAGAAGCTGTGTCAGAAACAAATACAAAACTAGTCCTATTAATTATTCCCTAATACTAGTAATTAATGCACTTTCTATCACCAACGAGGTAGTTTTTCTGCAAAGAATATACTATAACCCTGATAGAACAGCTCTATTCCACTGGCAGTTCATGTGTCAGTTCTAGCCTGGGCCAGAGGAGCAGGAAGACATTTCCTTGCCTCTCAGCTCTGATGCAGAGACGCCCTCTCAGAGGAAGTTTCTAGTTCTGCCCAGCCTTTGAGGCTGAAGCTATGCAAGCAACAGTCCTCAAATACTTGCTGCACCAAACAGGACTTTAGAAGAAAGATGGAATTGGGAAAAGAGAAGTCATCAGTCTCCTGATACTACAGTGGCCTCTGCTGCAGTGAACCAGTGCTCTCTCTGCTCCTTTGCCCTCTACCGTCAATGCAGGAAGGGTATAAAATCAGCATCTAAGTACCGTGACTGTCCCAAGATATCCTTAGCACAAAAGGTCGGAAGTACTAACTTTTGAGTATAGATGCCTTGAAACTGGAGTCCTGCCCACATCAAAAAGCTCTGACCAATACCAAAAAGCTTTTACATTTTCTCCCTGAAATGGTTTCAAAATCACAGTAAAGCTACTCTCTGAAGTTCAATCCAATGAGAAAATTTATGGTTCTTTCTAGAACCACAAAGTGGCACAGTAAATATTTGTAAAATACTTCGATGATGTGAAGAAATATAATAAAAATAAAGTATTACAGAATTTTTAGATAAAGCTTAATTTTTAGCCACAATAATGTGGCCATTATTAATAATGGAATATTTCCTCAACACAGAGCCATTCCTTTTTGATTTTTCTGCTTTTCTATTCTGAGCTTTTCCTTCTTTTTCCCCACCGAGTAACAAAATCATTTCACATATTACAGGTTCTGACACATTGAGGACTGAACTTCTTGATGAGTCAGATCTCTAGTGTCTTTAGAAGCCTTTATCACATAAATATGACACTCAAAGAAAAGCATTAGGTTCACAGATTGACTCTGACATTATTGCAATAAAGTTACCTAAATCTATCTTCCAATAGAAAGAAGCCTTCAGTTACTGTAACAGAAAGTGCATCAGCTTCATATATTTTCACAAATAATCATGTTAAGGTGCAAAAAATATTTTTTTAAATAAAAATTTATAAACATTATATTAATTATTTTTTTTAGGAAGCACCAATTGCTGTTTACCAAGGATCAAGAGAACTAGAATCTACTTCCATGAGAATGAAAATATAAGAATTCTAATTTTACTTAAATAGAAAAAAAAGCTGGAATACTAACAGATCTAGAAAAATACAGAGAAATCTAATTCTCTCTGACACACAAGTTGTACACATCCCGAGACAAGTGTTCACCTAATGTAACTTCAAAAGAAAATGTACGACAGGAAAATGTGAATAGAATAAAAGGGTAAGTAAGAAAAATACATGCAGTATTGCTCAAAAAAACCTTCTTCAAGATAATTGTTTTAAATGTAAAAAATACTTTGCATCAGCTATGATGATCATCCAGTAAATACTATTATTTCCCAACAACTATTTATAATTAGCTTTTAACATAGTTTGGTCATTTAATTCACACTGGATAATGAACAAGGGTGATAATGACAACTACATAGATGTTCTACAATAAGGTATTCAAGAAGCAAGCTAACTGCTGTAAACTGACCTTGACTTTCTCGGACAAAAGCTGTGTTTCATTAAAATCAAAGGCAAAAATATGATTAACTTCATTTTCTCATACCTTCAAGATATTCTGATGAAATCTACCTAGCACTAAGAGTACTTTCTGCAGGGAAAAGGAATTTCATCCTGTACTTTATGTTGAAGATATGTTACATCCTGTCGCTCCATCTCAAGTGAAGTTTATATAACATCCCAGGAAGGCACACCCCAAGTGACTTCAGCAAAAGCATATTCTTTTAGTAAACACGGGGTAATTGGAAAAGTATGTTTGGGTGTTTTTTTTTAATTTGAATTTTGCAGTAACTATTTTAAATACCATGTGAAGATTTCTTCCACTTGTCACAAGTCCTATGAAAGGCATTCTGCCAAGCACTAGTCCGAACTACTATGCCAGAAATTTTCTCATGCCAGAAATAAGGAAAAAAGCGCCAGCTCCCAAGGCTAAAATTACTACAAATTTCTGAAGACAGCTTACAGAAATGAAGATTGTAAGAAGCAGATTACATCTCAAACAATGGTTTTTTACTTCTAAATTAGTAAAACTTACCATGAATGGTATCATAAATAGGAAACCATCCTGAAATAACTGTAGCTGCTTCACTATAGAGCAAAGGATCAATATCTATGTACACTTTGCCAATGGCATCATTAGCACTGTAGGTATCGTGATCAAGAACTGTGATTTGGAGAGGCTCATCTTGTAGCTCTTCATCATCTACCTAGAAACAAATATTAACATGGAATCTGAGTATTTAAAAAAAATGCAGGGAAACATTGCTGAAAAACAAATGCAAAAAAGAGGAGAGTTACTTATGTACAGTGACCTGACACAGATAAATTTGTAATTTTGATTTCCTGTATCTGAACAACGCATTCACTTATTTTGATTTTGCCCTTCACAGACTGGTGAAATCCTGGAACCTGAGTTATCACTGGGAGAAGAACAGAAAAGCAAGATTACAGTGACTACACGTTTTAAATTATCACGATTTGTTCTAAGTCACATACCCTAGATTGTCTACCCATCTCCACAATACATACTTTTCATTACAAAAAAAAAAAAAGAGAATTTAAGAGAAAGCATCTCAGAGGACTACTATACTCTGAAGTTATGATTATTGGTGCTCTCACCCTTCCAAACTGCTCAGTGGCTTAAAAGAAGACAAGGCATTTTATACAACCCATTGTAAAAATTTAGTAATTTCAGACATGCGCTTTCCTAAATAAATGCAATAATCCATCTGCAGACACCTCAACTATTTTTTAAGGACATACAAAGATAGACATTCTGCAACTTTTTGTGTTGAACATCACAAACCAAGAATCGGGTTTGCTAAATGCAATAGATGACTCATGTAAGGGTTTGCAGAATTATAACATGTAGTCTTGCAAGAAGCTCAAACTACACACATACACACACACTCACGGTGTCTTAAACAGTAAATGTTTTTTCCACTCTTTGAAATGTGGAATTTTTTTTTCCCAATGTTGCTGTTTGGCTCTTTTCTTTCCCATGCAAAAAGATAGAATTTTCAGACTCCTGTTATTGTCAAAACAACTCTTTCTGTATGAACAGAGTTAATCCTCCACACAGATCAGCTCTTTCCCCTCCCCAAAAAACACGACCCCAGGGACTGAAAGATAAAAAAAGAAAACTGATTGAATTTCAACACCACGGTACTACTTTCTCAATCAACATGGATTGCTGATTAAGAGATGCTCTTAATCAAGCATTCCGTATTGATTAATAATCTGCCTAACTGTACTATTTTATATTTGCTCTAAAATATTTCTAATATTACCAGCTATTACATTATTCATTACATGTACATATATTTACAACCATGTTTCTACTGTAATATTATCTCAGAACACTATAAATTAACCAGTACTATATACTCAAATGTTTTAACAATTAATTTATTCTAAATACCATGACATTTTTTTAAGTAATTAAAAAAAACGCATTAACACAAAAAAAAAAAAGTAAACACTTGTTCAGGGCATAATGTCAAAGGATGTCAACGAATCAGATCCTGGAAAGCAACAAGCAATTACAAGAAAATGCTGAGTGCCCTCATTTTTACATAAGGAAATGGGAAAAGAAAGCGTCCAATAATTGTTGTCCCAGCTTTTTATTTTGTAATTTTCTCATAGGAATTCTCCATTTTCTTCTTTGTCAGGTGCATTGTTTCTGCAACCCAAAGTAACATTTCAAATCTCAATTAACTTTCCTTCCTCAAAATTACCCCCTTAAAAAAAAATACAAGCACACCCGTACTGATATCTGAAAGCCTAATCCATAATGCTATTTTCCCCCCACTTTTACCTCTGCCTTGTTTTTCTTATTATTACCCAGAATAACATTTGAGTTGGATCCAATCTGGCAAGCTTTTATCTTTACAAACAGTCCTAAAAAGCCAATGAGACACCTTTAGCAAACAAGGTCTAACTGTAGATAGGTTTGCTGAAAAGGCTTCATGTGTACTTAAATAGAAGTACACTTCACTCCTCGAAACTCATCTTCTGCCTGAAATGAAATTATTTCATTAAGGGCATCTAAACCAGAGTGTCCATATAGATACAAGCAAACTGTTAGAAAATACTTACTTCAAATTTGAACCACTCAGAATTCCACTGAGGATTAAGTGATTTGGGATACACATCTGTCTTAAATGTTGTATTTCCAAATTTTACCTAAAAATACAAGCATTCCATTATTAATAATAAATATTAATTAAAAAATTTAGAAACTCATTAAATCTACACGTGCAAAGAATTTCAAATACATATTTCAACAGTATCAATAATCCTTTTCAGTGTGAGTGGCTTTTTTAATCAATTCACATGAATCAGTAACTTTTTACGTATCAACAAGTCTTCCAATAAATCCCTCTCCCACTTTTAAAATAATTTCTTTTCCTCCTCAATCACTTGAGAGGTAAAAATATTGCTTTTATTGGCTATCCAAAGTCACTTGGCACACTCTTTTGCCTTCTGTTTAGAAATACTGTAAGCAAAAGTATTCTATCTAAATATTGATAGTTTATGTCCTATTACTGTTCTCTCTAGGGTTTCTAAAACAGCTTTATTGACAATTTATAAAAGAAATATAGAAATAAAATGGTAACATTGGTAAATGTATTTCTTAAATTCAAGAAATCTCCCCAGATACACACCAGAAAATAACTGAAACCATCTCCATTAACTGTAATCTTGATATGCTGGACACAGATCAGTAAATTCAGAGCAGCAAGGGGTAAGCAACTTATTAGTTTCTATTCCTTTCTTAAAAGTATAGAAAATTCCAGAAAGCATATAGGCAAAAATGTTAGAGGGACTACATATGTACATACATATCTTTCTATATATACCCCTGTAACCTCCAGTTACTGAAGACTAAATATTCTCCATACTTCTATTGGTTAATGCACCTTCAACCACATAATAGCCTATTTCAGGAATCTCCATTTGGTCTCCATAGGAGTCTATTTCAGGACGACCCCAATTGTTTGTTTTTGATCATTTTTTGGGGTTTGTTTGTTTGTTTGTTTAAAAAGTGAAACTGAATTTCTGTGATGCTCTATAGGTCAAGAAACCATGCTGCACAATGCAAGAGCCTTTATTTCACTGCAGCTTTCATTCCAAACCATTTACAAACACTTCTACTTCTCTAAATGTTGCCTCTCGAAATAATTAGTATTTCAACTCATACCAACTATCTGATGGTACTTACAAATACCCAAAGTTATGTTTTTGAACTCATTCAAGATTCTTAAGAAAATAATGAGCGTGCCAATATAAAAGAAATGCTGCAGTCAAAGACAGTTATGGATTTTGAATGCCATTTTCTTTTTAAAATTCTAAATGGGTTTTGGAGACTAAATTTAGGCTTAGCTTCTAAAAACTGTACAGCAATTTTTTAAACACTTTTGCTCAAGAAAATATTAAATAAACACTTTATATATTTCAGTAATATGGTGATTATTTTGCATAGGTGCATACCCCAACTCTAAAGAGATTCTGCACTTGCTTAAGTACACCCAGTGAATTTAAAAAGCCTGAAGCACTGCAGAACTGGACTATGAGTTCACACTGAGCTCTGTATGTATAACCATACGTACCTCAGTGAACAGAACTCTGTGCAGCATTTGTGACCAACTAAAAAAAATGGTGGGGCCCCCTATTTGATTCAATGAACAGTAATGCTTTTCAAAAAGTTACTTCAAAGTAAGCTTTAAAGTTAAAAGCCAGAGCGGTATGAAAACACAGGACTAAGCAACCTTAGTGTAAAAAATCACCCAGCTATCAAAAGGTGGATGCAGCCTATGTGCACACAGAAAACTAACATAGTTAGTTTTGTCACTTAGAATGTATATTCATCACACAAAGCAGTATAATAAAGTGATACTGACGCTACTTTTAACGGACTTACCTTATATACCAGAAGCTGCCAAGATGCAACAGCCCAGAGCTCCACCCAACCTATTTTTACATGTTATCTAGGGAGTAAATTAGCCTGGAGCCCCAGGCAGCTCTAACTGAACTTCTCCAGTAGTCAAGCTAGTTCATTAAAAGCTAGTAGAGATAATCAAGCACTACACTGCTGTCCGCTGTACAAATTTAGAAGCACAATTACAGAAGAAATTGTGCTAATTTGCTCCAGATCACACATGCTAGCGAAGTCCAAGTTATGCATAACCGGAGCCAAGTAAGAGCTCTAAAGTCTTTTCTCATTTTCTTTTCTAATTCTAGATTTATATTAGAAAATTTAACAAGGAAATTAAAGGCTAGTAATCAACTAAGACCTTCACATTACTTCAGCTTTTCATTTTTATTTAAGTGAAAATGTTTTGTAAAGGTTTTCAGCAACTTTACACTGGAAAATAAAACAGTAGTTTCACGCTCAATTTATTTTGACATAAATCTCACCTGCTGTCTTGCCTATTCCATATGTGTAAAGGGTAGTTCCTACAGTCTAAGTAACAGTCCTAAAAGCAAGGCCCCATCTACATATTTCTTCAGCCTTATTGTGCCAATACACTCATGAAACTGCACATAAACCCAGCTAAGCAAACTGATCTTTCTGAAAAGATTTATCTTCCTTTTTTGCTAAGCCAGTCTTTAACCAGATGAATTTCCAAATCTATTTTGCTACACTGCTACTCAGACAGTGGGGTTGGCACAGATGGAGCAGGGCTGGGAACAAGTGACCAACAGGAGAGGAGAGCTGTTTCTCCTCAAGGCAGCATAAAAACAGGCCAAATCAAAATCATCAGAGAACTGTATTTCCTATTCCTGTTTTCCCTGTCTCATAGTAGCACGCATCAAGTTGTTGAAGGCTGCCTATTAATGAAATTTAAAATTACAAGAGAAATGTGTATAAATTAAAAACTGACTCATGAAACATCTGAAACCAAACACTGAAACATTAAATTAAATGATTGCCATTCATGTAATAAAATAGAACTGTGTACTTTTTCAGCTCCATTGAAAAGCACAAGAAATACATTTTTACTTTATTACTAACTTACTGTCCCACTAAGCAATGTGCTTAATGTCTAATGTCAACCAAATTTTTAAACACCAAACCAAATCAGTACTTATATACCAAAACCTATTTTGATATTACTGTCATCAGCCTTCTCAATTTATACAGTTCTAGAAAGACATTCTGTCTTCCTACCTTAATTCCAGTATTGTGTCAACCTCAATTACTATTTGTGGTACAAGCATGCATTTGCATAGCATTCCATTTTTAAACACCTCTTTGCTTTTTCTGAGAGTATGATTTCTGAATCTATGGAATGTTTCTGAAATGTTTTAAGTCATTCATATTGGAAATAATGAATCATAGAACAGAAAGATCACGTCAAGTTATTTTACAATCCTTTCCTGAGAAACGCCTTATGTATTGCTGTTAACTACATAATTGTAAAGAAGGTTGGGGTTAGATAGTTTCGGTGCAATAACGTGATTTAAACATGCAAACGATACTAAATATTTGTCCAATAAAAAACCTCTTCGAAAATATTTTAGTATTTCAAATACTTTAAAGCGAAATATGAATATTGGCCTTGAAAGTAAGGCCTGCACAACCACTCTGCACTTCATATATTCAGAGATACAAATTACTTAAACACGCTTTTGCTACTTCTCCATCCTGCTTACAACGCATCTATCGAATCCTGAAATGGATTCCATTTGGCTGCGGTATCAACAAGAGCCGTTCACTATCAACCTTCAGCTAAGAGAGGCTGAAAAAGAGCAGAATATTTCTAAAATGCCATTCAAATTCTACACGGCTGTCAGCTAAAAATCACACCCGAGGATAAACCAGAAACTGCTCTTAAAACATCCCTGCGGACATGGGCTCAGGGTGCTCCTTGCCATTTCTGCAGCCCCTTTGCGGGGCGTGCTCGCCCACCTGGCCCTGGCCGGGGCTGGCCCACCCTCCCCGCGCGGAAGCG
>NW_009198412.1:2771-20629 GCF_000690835.1 Fulmarus glacialis | reverse complement strand
CTGCAGCCAAGGCTGCCCTTGACCTTCACTTCTCCCCTGGTTTAATGTTGTATGTTGCAGTGGAGAAAATTCTAATGCACCCACTTTTTTCTTCAAGAATCAGTTTTGCTCAATGAGAGCCTGAGGTCATCAGATGTGGTTTTCCTTTCAACATGATTTTCAGCTTGTTTACTTACTTTTTATTTCTGCAGAATAATTGAGAAAATAACAGCAAGTTTAACTCAATTCTGAATAGTGTTTGGATATTTACAGTTTTGCATAGTTGCTGGATTTGGCATCTGGTTTTAGTAAACTCTTGGTCCTAATGTAATTGGACACACATCTTCCCATAGTACTATTTAAACTCTGTAGTCCAAAATTTTCAGAATTGCTCATACATGGACAATGTGTTTTTCTGTAAAGTGAAGATGAAGGCATCTACAAATGAACAGTGGAGTATTCCACTAGAAAGAACTTGACAAATGCAGTAGAAAATGAAAAAGAGTTTTTGAATTTAAAATTATGATTGCAAAGTCATGCTAAGTGATCCACATGCTAAGCGATCCACCACTGCACTTCAGAGCTATATTAAATTTTATGTCACTGAGGTTACCTTTATTGTGTTACCAGTTAAAAGTTTGATCAGGAAAGCATAGGGATACAAAAGACATTTGAGAGCTAGGAGTGGCTTGCTACCTGACAAAGCTTGGGAAACTCTGCTTAAAAGGGTTTTCCTGAAGAAAATACCTGTTCCTAATTTAAATTATATATATTCTTTCTTATAATGTTATTTAATGTTTTGGTTTTGTTTTTTTTTTTACCCACTAGAACATAGGCAACCTTAAACATCAAGTATTAGGTTTGTGGTATAATAAAAAGTCAGTAATCATTAAATTAACATTTTTCGTTTCAATGTCATTTTTCCCTTCTCAAGCATTCTCTCCACTAGCTTCCATAATGATAGAATATATTTTGAATAAATTGCCAGTAATGCATATTATGTGTCTTTATTTTTAGACACTCACAAGTTAAACCACTTTTACTCCATTTTGTATATTTTAATCTTAATAGTTTCATTGTGGTTGTTCTTGCAACATTCTATATTTTTTAGTTGTGCTGCAGACTTATCATGTTCAATTTACACACCTCTTTCAGATATGTATCTCCACTTATATCCCTTAAGTTTGTATCTTTATGCTCAGCAGTGAACACAAACTGTCTATGTGTGGAGTAGCTCATAAACTTCTGCTGTTCTGTAGCAAAACTGTATTTTCTCCCTTGCATTTTAATAAGTAATGATAGAAATGCCTTCTCCTTGACTATGCCTCTTCATATCATTTTGTTGCTATAGACTGACATAGGATTTGTCTGCTGTTCTAGTTCTGTGCTGATCCATCTCCTAGAAATGTCATAAAACTTCACTTCTTCAAGCCCTGGAATAATGACATTCACAATGCTTATGTTCAATCTGAACCATCAAATGAGTTATACCTTGCTTAAACATTATTTATATCTACTGATGACTAAAGTACAGAAGAAAAACATCTGATATTCAGATTTGCTGGCTACATCTGGAGTTATTTATGAGATACATACACAGAGACACCAGTTCATCCTTTCAGCTGCAGGAATCTAAGAAGTCCAGGAAAAAAGCCACAGGAGCATAAACAACTTGTAACTCTATTCTGAAGTTATCATCCATGGCATGAATAAGAAAAAGTCATCTCTCTGGGGTGAACTTGAAATGTAAACCTGAGCTCTTGCCAGGAGAATTTAGTCCCAAAGTGGTTTGCAGGTATTTATATTCCCTCTTCAGCAATCCCACAATTTGAGAACTTTATGCTATGGCTACTCTTGCAGTATTTCCATGTATTGTTAAGATACACCTCAACTGTTCTCAGTCATCTGTGCTATAAATTTAGGAGTTGATACCATGTTACAACAAGCAGCTAATCAGAGGATCAGGCTTCTGCTATTTCAAAAGTCCTCGGGCAAACAAGAACACATGGATTCTGTGGTTTACCCATGGCAAATCACCTGGAGAGGAAGCATTTTGAAATACTGTTAGTCCAAGAAATAGTTTTCTTTGGACAAAATATGGATTATTTTTATGTCTTTCCACAAGTGAATACTGCACCCAGAAGAGATAGTGCACATCCAGAGATGCTAAATATCTTGAAATGTAAAACCAAATCCACCCAAGCCATGTATAAAGTTAAAAAAAAACAACTGCTTTGCAGCAGCATAGCATTACACCAGTTCTTATAGGGATGTATATGCAGCTGCGATATATGCATCACATACACCAAAACCCAGAAGAAATATTAGCCCACTGTTCTGTTTTGGCCAAATTTTAGATAAGATTTGACTGAAATTCTCTATAAAATTGGTACTGTCCACCCTATCTTTGTGCAGCACTTAGCAGCTACTTTTCCAGTTAAACCTAGAAGCAACTGCATGTCAGTGGCAGAGATCAATAAAGATGTTTTGAAATGCTTTTGTATTTTACTGAACAAAAGGTTGAGGTATAAACTTAGCAGTATTCCTACAACATACTGATTACATTTGTGGACTTGTAAATACTTTGGATCATGACCTTATCTACTTCCATGTTCTATGAAATAAGAGAAGTGATTATAATAAAATAATAGTATACTCACCAGTTCCTGTCCTCTGCAGCTTTACAAATAATTAAAAACATTACTTTTACTATAGACGATCTGTAATACTTCTACACAAAACTTATTTTCTTATTTCTAGCGCATCAGTTTGGGCTGGAAATCTCTGCATAATGGTAATGTTAATGTTTACAGTTCAATAATGCCATCAGTTTCAGTAATCATAGAATCATAGAATCATAGAATTGTTTAGGTTGGAAAAGACCTTTAAGATCATCAAGCCCACCCGTCAACCCAACACTGCCAAGTCCACCACTAAACCATGTCCCTAAGTGCCACATCTACACATCTTTTAAATACCTCCAGGGATGATGACTCAACGACTTCCCTGGGCAGCCTCAATTTAAATCCATGTTACCTGTTAAAAACAGTGAATCTAAAATAGTTTACAGCAAAATGGTGGATTTTTTTCCTAAATGAGCAATTTTTACAGTTCAGCAATGGAAAGGAAAATCAATTCAATAGAGAAGCAATCTATTAAGCATTGACTATGAAGAAAAGTAATTTGGGGGCATCTAACAAGACACTCTAAAAGACAAAAGAGAGCCTATAATATTTTTATTAATAGACTATGAAGGAAAATTACTCCAATTACAAGTCCTTTCATATTTTTGCTAAAATGAAAGTATCCTTCAGTATGTTACAAAACATATTGCCCTGCTGGGGTTCTGTAAGGTTCCATTGATTCTTCTGTGGCTAGCCTATGTCATTTAAAGAAATAGATGCATCACATAACAGAAAGAAGAAAAATAAATATGGGATTTCAGTGTTCAGAAAGCTTTTGGTGTGCACACAGTATTCAGAGTCAGTGTTTAACAAGCATGCATCCTAATTCAGAAGGATTCTTGCCAAGACGAATATCTTTAGTCCATGGGTAATGGTAGAATATGCCACTGAAGTTAAAGGCATTATGGAATAGCTGAACCTAGTCTCTTCCAGGTTTGTTTGGCTTTTTTTTTCAGGCCTACCCTTTCAGATTAATAGCAGACATAACTGAGGAAGGAGTTATGCTAGCTTTTTTGTTGAACTCTGAAAGTATATCTTAATTCTTGCCTGTAACACTCCACCTCACCATTGAAATAAGTCACATACAATTATAATTTACTTTGTTACAGGGAAAATATCCAGGGACATTCACTTCTGGACTTGTAATATAAATCCAGACAACATAATGAGAACTATATATGTGTAACAAAGGAACCTGTCTGATCAAATAGCTTTGGAAGAGCTATGTTGTGGGAAATAGCTGGTGGTTTGGAATGAACTGAGCAAACAGAGGAAGAGTTACTCAAAAAGATGGTTTTCAAACATATCAGAAATAGTAAGTTTGCCAAGGAGCAACCAATTTGGCCTGCAAAATGTTGATGTTTAGCACAAATTTATTAGTCTATGTTATGTCTACATGTATTCTATACAAAGACAGAAAAAAGTGGCTGTGACTAAGCTCCACGATACACTTCTGGGAAAAATCATCACATTACAACTGGACCATGCTATCATTCTGGATGGAAGGTATAAGAAAAAACCTTTCTCTTTTCCTAATTTAAACCTGAGTTAAGACTAGCACTGTGCGTTGGCTCTGTCAGCTGCTATGAAACAGCAGAGAAAACACTGAAGTTGTATGAAAAGAACAGCAGCTCACCATGCCTGTCAAATGTTTTCTGAAGAAGCAAACCAGAGAGTTCCTGATGTCTCCAAGCTTTTTCCTAGTTAATTTAGGCATGCAAAGCTAACAAAAAGCATGATCAAGACAGAGCAATCCCTGAGACAAGAAGGTTGTGACAGAACAGTGTTCAGCATCTTGTCCTGCCATGGATTCCAATGTGGCCCCAAGCAAGTCATTTAGACCACATCTGTCTCGATTTCCCACCTATAAAATTTAGTTGACACCTCTTCTGTGCTTCATAAGGTCATCGGGGGATGAATCTCTTCACATGTCTAATACTCTTAAGCATGTGAATATCATAGTCTGCAGGGTACCTGCATGCTGTTGATGACTTGAAAGATTTGAGATTTTGTTTTTGCTTCAAAGGGACTCCTGACTTGTCTGTAAGTTGTCAAGTGATTGATCTGTACTGATGAGTACTTTGAAAAGCAGGCCCTAAGAGCACAACTGCAAGTCCACTTTCTGGTCATATGCATAGGCTATACATGCTATTGTATATCCATTCCCTTCTAAACAGTTTTGGTAAAATGACAAAGCAAACAAAAAAGAACTACTTAACTTTGTATCTAGCACTTTTAAGTGTAAAATATATCAAAGATATTCATTAGGCAAACAACAAAGGCTCTCTGAAAACTAGCTATATCCTGAGTGTAAAGTGGCAGCCAAACAGACAGTAGGCCTGTCACAGAATTGCTTGATTAAAGCAAAGTTTACCTGCAGCGACCAAGACAAATCTTTGTCCCAACACAATTGTCATAAGGTGCTTAATGCTCATGCAATGCAAACATGACCTTAATTTGTCATCAGGCATTAACTGACACATTACCCATCCTGTTCTTTCAACTTGCACATGCAATTCTCATTAGTGAAAGACTGGATTTATACACATATGTCATGAATGGTCTCTTCTACATTGCAAAAACTTGGTTACATTGCAAAAGCATGTTTCTGTACAGCATTTGGTATCTACTCAAATGACATGAAGCAAATTCAAGTTGTCTCAGGTGTTCAAATCAGTCTTCAAAACTTTGAAGCCATTCTTCTTAAGGAATCCAGGCATTTCCAGCTTACTGTTTGTTTGCCCTATTTCTTCAGCCTTAGTTAATAAAGCTCTCAAGCACAAAAACTATCCATGTATTGATATAGCACCTGAAAATGCTTCAAGATTGATTTATGGAATGAAAAGAATTGTTATTTTATGAGCACAAAAATGGAAGAGACTACTGTCCCTACAAAGGGAAAAGCTATAAACTCTGCCCCTATTTTCCACTTGCTCTCAGTGCAGAACAATAGAAACTCCAGATGGTCATTGCAGACCTTTTTCTCCTTTTGAAAATGCTGCCGTACAAGTGCTTGTAGAATCTGAAGAGCCACAGGCTTTTTGCACCTATGGGCATTCATAGGAGAAGGGGAATTAGATAACATCTGTTTCATGGTCTGCACAGATTTTTCTCTTTCCAATGGATACTGTTATGCACACAAGAGAAACACTTAAACAATTTCCATGCAGCTGGATGGATTGTTTCATGTTATTCCATGTCATCCTGGCATCCTACCCAATTGTCATTCTGACATGACAAAGCAGATGCCCCAAGTTTCATCTGCGATGAAACCTTTTTTAGCAGCTGTGAATCAAATGTTTACAAGAAAATAAGTCTATTAAGTGCCTCCAGGTTATTTTCAAATTAAGACATTCAAACCAAATGGTTTCAATACTGTCAATCTTTGCACAAATAACTGTTTGATTTCAATACAAGCTGAAAGGATTTCCCCATGCATTCAAGAACACGCTGGGAAGGGAGAAGTATCCTGAAAAAAAAAGAGTTAAAAGTATCAATAACTGCTGCCTCTTTTCAAAATACAATATTCTATCTAGAGCTAGAATCTAGATAGAAAAAAAAAAAGGCGGGGTGGGGGTAGGGGGGAAGCAGTCCCAAGTTAATCGCATTGCCCAGATTTACTACTTCTAACATCACACACAGCCTAACATCACACACTGCCCACCTGCCGGTCATTTACCTCCAGCTGTGTAGGTTTTCATCAGGCAGTGGTATGTCCTCTTGTAAACACAAACACTGCAGTCCAGCAACTTCTAATCTGTCTGTTTTGAATTTCTTTGGGCAGGAAAGAAAACACCAGCAACTACTGAAGCAGTTCATCAGCAGGGATGGTGTGGAACCTTCCTGTCAATCAGTCAGTGGAGAGACATGAGACATGTGCCAGCTCTTGCAGAGACAATCTTGTTCACCATTTGTGTAAAAACATGTTAAGGGAAAAAGATGCAATTCAGCTTAATATGGAAAAGTTTGGTTTCAACAGCAGTCAGTAGCCACTTACCAGCACTGAATTTCAGAATCATACGTTTGCACTGCATAGACAAAATCTTCTTTTTAAAAATGTGCATTGAAAAGTACTGTCAATGAACACAGGAAACACAGTGCTGAATGAGAGTAAGAATATATCTCCTTGATGGAAAAAGTCATGCGGACTTTTTCCTCAGAAGTTAATACTACTTTGGTTGCTAAAGATGCCAAAATGGGCATTAAAAAAAATCAGATTAATTGCATTCAAATTTTCTAAGATCTGCTGCTATTTCAACATGAGAAAATATAAGCATGGGAAAAGAACTTAAAATTGCATATATTCATCTACATATGCACCAAGGTGTGGAGGAGAAAGGGTGTTTATGAGAGACAGAGAGGTGGAATGTAGTCTTGTTTTCTCAACTTTCTAAACCACAACTGTTACTTGCTGGCCTAAGGAATCTTCTTGACTTGAAAGAAAGAGGATGTCCTTTATTACATTCATCAGTGTTGTATCTGACAAATGTTATGTAAGAATATGAACACAGGGTTAGATAAAGATGATAATCTTATGTTGGCGACAGGCTGTAAAAGATGAGAATTTTTTCAAAGAAGGCCTAAATATCTGATGAATCTTGTGTCAAAAATAGGAAAAAAAAATGTCCATAGTCTAGAGAATTGCAAAACAAACTTTAATGATATTCACTTCAGCCCTGCTGAGTGAATGTTTTTTAGGATTTGATATTGCAAATGCTCACAAAAGAAAACAGGAATTTTGCATGTGGAAATACATTGGATTGGAATACAACTAAAATATTGACCCTGTAGTTTATCAAAAGGAGGGAGAGAATATTGTTACTTGGGCTACAGAAGACAGTAGATGCCACTGATTTTCTTTTGTTGCCATATGTTTAGGATGATGATATGACTAACTCTGAAGTCACTACTGACTTCTATAATCCCTCCCAAAGGATAATAAAATTTAATTGCACCCTACATCATTATATAAGGAGCAAGATAGCGTTCTGTGCCTGTTTGTTTACTTCTTCTAGTTGCTTATGGGTTCCTCCAGTTCTTATACTGCAGTAGTAACTGACAGAAACTATTGCATCCTTGGTATGAGCTGAGTTGTTAAGACTTCCCAGAAGTCACATGGGACACAGATGACAAGTTAAATTATTAGCTAAAATATTTGGTTTTACTCCATTAAATGCAACCACAAAATGAAAACTAATCTGAGGGTAAAAAACTCAATTTTTTTTTACCATAATATAGAAAGTAAAACTTCTGGGTTTTAAAATATTTTCTCATTTATTCTTTTTCTCATTGTTTCTTCAAAGTGAGCAGATTCATTTTGTAATCTACTCAAGGTAAGGAAATTTCAGTCATGGATTAACTGTTCTTCAGTAGTGTGATACAAGAATTACTGGGTGAAGTGTTTTATTCATTATTATTCAGGCAGCCAGAGTAGATGATTATAATTTTCCATTTCAGTCTTAGAACATACGTATTTATTTCTGGTCATCTTAAGCTGTGTTGTGTGCTGCAGATTTTTGGGGTATTGATCTTCAGCCTTGCTGACCATTAATGCACTGTATAACAGTGGTAATTAGGGAAACAAACTCTTGGAGAACTCAGAGATCATAACTTAAAATTATATACTTTTTAAGTTTGTTTTGTTAATCCTTGTTAGTCGTTACAGTATTTACAAGATTCCACGTCTCATCATAAAGCAGTGGCAATATGTTGAAAATACTACCATATCATTTATGTTCAACTTTAAAAAAAAATGTCACCGATAAAAGGCAAAGGATTTCTCAAAACATGTTATGTTTTTTCCACCTCAGAAATTTAATGAGTGGAAATTTGATAAGTTTGTTGCATCTTTTCAGGATTTCCTGGCATCTAGACAGACCTATTCGTTTGTCTGAGCTACAGCCCAGATCTTGAAAACCTGACGACATCCTCTGTGCACGTGCAGACCAACTGTGCCGTGGATTTAATGTGAACATGATGACTATCTGTATAGCGCATGTGGAATAGATCTGGTGCTTTTCAGAATCATCAGTCTAACTATAAAGAGCATACCGGCACATACTTGTCCAGAAAACCCAAGGTAAAGTATGATAAAGCCTAGCCAGGAGCTAATTTTGGTCACTCCTTATGGAGGAAAACTTCTGTGTTCCACGGAATGTACCAGAGATTTTGTGCCACAAAGTATAGAGGAAGGAGATCTGGAGCATGGCTGTGTGTTTACTCTTTCCACTCATGATAAACTTCCAAAAGTTGCATGTTCACAGAATCGCAGAATCACAGAATGGTTGAAGTTGGAAGGAACCTCTGGAGGTCACCTTGTTCAATCCCCTTGCTCAAACAGGGCCACCTAGAGCAAGTTGCCCATGATCGTCTCCAGATGGCTTTTGAATATCTCGAAGGATGGAGGCTCCACAACCTCTCTGGGGAACCTGTGCTGGTGCTCAGTCACCCTCACAGGAAAAAAGTGATTCTTGATGTTCAGACGGAACGTCCTGTGTTTCAGTTTGTGCTCATTGCCTCTGGTCCTGTCACTGGGCACCGTTGAAAAGAACCTGGCTCCATCCTTTTTGCAGCCTCCCTTCAGGTATTTATATACATTAATAAGATTCCCTCTCTGAGCTTTCTCTTCTCTAGGCTAAACAATGCCAGCTTGCTCAGCCTAATGTGGTCCGGGATACCATTAGCCTTCTTTGCAGCAAGGGCACATTCCTGGCTCATGGTCAACTTGGTGTCCACCAGGACCACCAGATCCTTTTCTGCTGAGCTGTTTTCCAGCTGGATGGCCCCCAGCATATATTCATGCACAGGGTTGTTCCTCCCAGGCACAGGACTCTGCACTTCTTTTTGAACTCCATGACGTTCCTGTTAACCCATTTCTCCAGCCTGTCAGGGTCCCTCTAGATGCCAGCACGACCCTCTGCCCTATCAGCCTCTCCTCCCAGTTTTCTGTCATGTGCAAACTTGTTGAGAGTATACTTTGCCCCATCATCCAGATCATTAATGAAGATATTGAACAGGACTGGACCCAGTATTGACCCTTGGGGTACACCGCTAGCTACTGGCCGCCAACTAGACTTTGTGCCACTGATCATCAACCTCCAGGCCCAGCCATTCAGCCAGTTTTCAATCCACCTCACTGTCTGCTTATCCAGCCCCCTACATCAACAGCTTGTTTATGAGTATCTTACAGGAGACAGTGTCAAAACACCTTACTGAAGTCCAGGTAGACACTATCTACTGTTCTCTCCTCATCTACCAGCTCAGTCATTTCATTGTAGAAATTTATCAAGTTGGTCAAGCATGACTTGCCCCTGGTGAAACCATGCTGACCATTCCTGATGATTTTCTTGTCCCTCATGTGCCTGGAAATGGTTTCCACGACTAGCTGCTCCATCACCTTCCCAGGGATCATGGTGAGACTGACAGGCCTGTAGTTCCCTGGGTCCTCCTTCTTGCCCTTCATGAAGATAGGAGTGATATTTGCTTTCCTCTACTCTTCAGTCACCTATCCCAGCCATCGTGATCAATCAAAGATTATCAAAAGTGGCCTCACAATGACATCTGCCAGCTCCCTCAGCACTCATGGGTGCATCCCATCAGGCCTGTGGACTTATGTATGTCCGGTTGGCTTAAGTGTTCCCTGACTTGATCCTCTTCCACCAAGGGTACATCTTCCTTGCTCCAGCCTTTCCCCCTCCTCTCTGAGACCTGGGATTCCTGAAGGCCAGTCGTGCTAGTAGAGTGAGGCAAAGGTGGCATCCAGTACTGCAGCTTTTTCCATGTCTGGTGTAACAGGTCCCTCATCTTGTTGAGCAATGGGCCCACATTATCCCTAGTCTTCCTTTTGTCACCTATGTATTTACAGAAGCCCTTCTTGTTGTCTTTGACATCCCTGGCCAGGTTCAATTCCATTTGGGCTATAGTTTTCCCAACTTCATCTCTGGATGCTCGGACAATGTCTCTGCATTCCTCCTAGGTTACTCATGCTTACTTCCACCCTCTGTATGCTTCCTTTTCATGTTTCAGTATGGCCAGGAGTTCCTTGTTCCTCCACACAGGCCTCCTGGCATTTTTGTCTAACTTCGTATTCATTGAGATGGACAGCTCTTGAGCTTTGTGGAGATGATCTCTTAATATTAACCAGCTTTTTTGGGCTCCTCTTCCCTCCAGGGCCTCACATACTTTCCCCTCACCAGCAGCATTGAGGAGAAAACCAGCTGGGCCCCCATGCCTTTAACTACTGCCCTCCAGAGCTCTGTTGTCGCTTTTGATACTGTCCAGGTTTCCCCTTCAGCTTGGCAATGAAGGTGGAAAGCAGGGATAAAAAAAGTCATTTTCAGTTTCACCATAGCTCTGGAGAAGAGCTGGTATCTTCTTTCAGCTACAGTTGTTAGCATTAGATGCTCAAAGCTGACCTGAAGTAGTGTGTATTAAAGTTTCTGCCAGAGACCGTGAACGTGAATGATTTTCTTTCTAAATTGTTTCTATTCTTTTGAGTTTCCAAACTGTTCTTCCATTCCAAGGACACTGGAAAAGCCAACATCCAGTAATTTTCAGAGTGGTGTCAAAATAAGTGCAGTATCATATTACAGTGTGACATGCTGTATCCTTTCCTATGTCCCTAGAAGTCCTTGCAGAGAAAGATGGGCAGTAGTCCTGCCTTGGGTAGGTCCGTGTGGCTAGAGCGTGTGCATGTAGACAGTGAATGTGAGGCCCCACTGAAATCAATGTATCCTCCTGAGAGTCTCCAGTTTCAGAAAATGGAACTTCAATACTGAACCCTGAAGGAATGGCTCTATGTTTGAATAGCCAGGACAATGCTCTTTATTATATAAAAAGCTAGAGAAAATCTCACCAGTGATAAAATGCATTACAATGATTAAAAATATAGAAATATTGTTGTCACTTGCATGTTCAAATCTAGCGCAGTTTATCCAATCTTACAAAAAGAAATACAGAGACAGAGCATACAATTCCCCTAGGCGCTGATCTTAGGGGGATGTAAGAATGTGCTTAATTAAGCACGATGAGTAGCTCATCGTGCATTAAAATGAAGTATATGTTTAAGACTTTGCATTACGACATCCTGGGGCAGAGGACCATTCTCCCTCAAATGATCCAGAGGGGTTAGAGGGAACGTGGAAGAAAATGAACTGTGCATTTTCCCTTACTTTGTAATCACATTTGTGCATTGGTTTTTGTTGGAATTAGATACTGTATGAAATAACAGAGGAGACGGTAAATTGACAATAAAAATGTATGTCTCCAAAACTGATGGAGTAAAAGGGGTATGATATCACTGGCAAGTCAGTCTTATTGCATACAAGCAGACAGAATGCAAACATTACAAAGACAAGAAACTTTCTCCTATCAGGAAGTGCTGTCTGGCTGCCTCTCCTCTTAACACTATTGATTATGCTCCCCAAAGGTCATAAATTACTGGAAGAGTTATTTTTAAGAATATTTGCTGAGCCTGACCTGTCAAGAGAGGTTAATCTAATGACTTTCCTAGCTCCAGTCTGCAGTAGGTTAAAGCTGGATTTCTTCTCAACTGCTGTTAAAAGCTCCCATGTCTTCCAGGTTCATCCCAACTTGTTATTAAAAAATATAAATAAATCAGATGACAAAGTAGATAAACTCTTTTGCACAGAGGCCAGAAGAAAGAGACCAAGCATACCTTTCTGCAAAGAGAGAGTGGCTGTCTTATACTAGGAAAGCAGTGTATTTCCTTGCATGGGGCAGTTCTCCACAAAAAAAAAACAAAAAACAAAAAAAAAATTGAAATAACAACAAAGGTCTCAAATGTTTGCTTTTACCCAGAAGTTTATTTTTTAACAAATATCTCCGGGGGAAAACCTTTATTGAGGAAAAAAAGGGGGAAAAAATCCTTTTACAGTCATAATGGAGTGATTTGGTATTCTTTTTTCCCCTGCAGTTTTAATTTTTTGACATTTCAAATGTACATAAATGGTGGGCAATGGAACTCACACTGTTTCATTATCCAAACTCTTCCACAGAAAGTATGAAAGGGAAGGCAGAGAAAAAAAAAGAATAACAAAAAAATTGAGAGAGAAGGGGGTTTTTTGCTCTTGGCTATTTTGGTACAAACAGGTACTCCCTTAATTCTAATGGCTCTAACTGATATTTCTACTTCTGTAACTATGACAGCACTTAGTACTTCACAAAGAAAAGGGGAGATTTATAAAGGAGGGAGAGGGGACAAAGTGAATCTTTCATAGAAGGAATTAGCAAACATGTGGAGTAATGCTAGATTTGGATGCAATATTTACTCTAGAGGCACAAAGAAGGAAAATACCCTAGCAAACCACCTTGCCACACTAGCCTCCTCTGTGTCCAGACCTGCTGTTACATCAGAAAGGTGCTGTCGACATGGCCATAACCATACCAAAGGCACAGCTTTGGTGAGTGCTAGACACGGCACAGGAATCTTTAAATGTATTTGCCTGGTCCAGTTCTGTAAGAATCACAGACATCAGTAAACGGTATGCTGGAATTCACAAAATAGAAAAGTACAACTTTAAAGGCTGCATGAGTGCTGCTCAGTTCTATTTGCACTTTGATTTTTTTCTTTCGTACTTGGAGGCAGCTCAGATTAATTTTACTGCAGTTGAAAATCATGCAAATATACTTTAGAAAGAGGCATTTAATTCTTTATTGCTCTTGCACACAACACAAATAGCACCTCCAGTACTAACACAGCTAAGTGTTTTTAGTGTTATTCCACTATACAGTACATCACAATGTTAATTTTCCACATTACTTTATTCCTTCTCTAGCCCATATTTTACAACAGAGAAAACAAACTGCTTGTAATTACACTGCATGCCAGGACAAATTAAGTAAACACGCATTTTTAATGCTTTTGGCTGTTAGGGTGAGAAACAAAGGGCTCTGGTTAAGGTCAATATTAGAGTTATGCAATTGCTCTGGGATACAAAAGACAAATGCCAGTGATTGAACATTGGTGAAATGGAAACTGTCCATTCTGTGCAGTGTTTCTGAACTCCTGAAAATAATATGCTGTGTGCTGAGATGAGGTCAGTTCTCTATTTTCATTTTCTTTCAGGATAACACTAATACCAATAATAAATAATAATAATAAACTAATGGGAAAATCTATTGTGTCATTAGTGAAGTGATAAATCAGCAAAAAGTAAATGAGAGAATGGCTATTGAAGATCAGCCTTGTGTTGTATTTGCTAATGCTACCATCTCAGTACTACTGGGTGATGCTGATAAAGGTTAACAGCAACTATAGGGGAAACCTAATTTTGCTCTCGCTGATATTGGTGTAAATCTGACTTCAGTGGAATTATACCTCTCTAAGTAGAAAGCGGATAGTGACCTGATGATTATATTGTGTGGTCATGGACAATGAGGAGTTTTACGTGGTTTTGCCTTTAATGGTATGGATTAGGCCAGAGGCACAACATTCAGAGGCAGATGAAACCTCACGGGAAAGGGTACTCAGCCCCATTATCTTTACTCAGCCAGCTACAGATACTGGGCTGCTGGCTTATGTGCATCTCTATTTTAGTGATAAATTCATCTTTCTCCCAGAACAAGGAATATATTTCTTAGACCTTGCCTTTGTTAGCAAAGATGCTTACTACAAGAAGAGCTAGGGTAAAGAAAGAAAAAAAAATTCACACAACATTTTTCACAGGGAGAAGATCATGGAAAGAAATAATACTAAATGAGAGATAATAGGCAATTCCCTATAGGGTGACACCAGCCCATGTCGTGATGGATACACGTTCAGAACATGGAAAGGAAAAAAGTCTCCAGCCAAATTTCAAGAAAGAAGTCAAGGATAAATCCTTAAGAAATGGAGAGGAAGAATTAAGAAACCCAAGAACTTCTCTGGCTGTATCTCTGATCTGTGACTGATGCAGCTAAATGGGATGCTGAGGGCCAGCTACAGTCTTTCAGTGTGGGTAAACATTTGTGAATGCTCAGGCTATCATTTACATTCCCAGCTCGTGGTAGGTGAAAACATCTCCCCTCCTTGTAATATCATCTATTTCCCCTCCTTGTAATATCATCTACAGCTGAAGTCTCTTCCTTCCATCAGAACAAGGACTGCTCGTTACTTGAGCACAAGCAGCCTATGCAGGAGTGATGAGGGAAGAGGCAGGCCTTTGCTGTCCTCTGGCCTTACTCAGGCTCAGCATTGCCCAGCACATTCACCAGCCTCAAGGAGGAGCTCCGGCAGGCTAGTGTCTAGAGTGGTCCTCCACCTCGAAGCAGGGCTGTGCCCCTGCCAGGACCTAATGTAGGGGGTAAACCACTTCCAATGCTAGACAGGGTGAGACTGTATTGCTTTTGTCTGGTTCTTTTCCCCCTTCCCTCTGTTACAAGCTTTGTGGTATGTGGGTATGTGGTATGTAGCTGTTTTACCCCCAGCCAGCAACTAAACCCCACGCAGCCGCTCGCTCACCCCCCACCTCCAGTAGGCTGGGGGAGAGAATCAGGAGGGCACAAGTAGAAAAACTCACGGGTTGAGATAAAAACAATTTAATAATGGAAATAAAACAAAGTAGAACAGTAATAATAACAATGATAACAACAACAGTAACAGAATATACAAAGCAGGTGATGCACAATGCAACTGCTCACCGACCACTGACCGTGTGTCCTGAAGGGGGGGGAGCCCCACCCCCTAGTTTTTATACTGCGCATGGCGTCACATGGTATAGAATACCCCATTGGCCAGCTGGGTCAACCGCCCCGGCCATGCTCCCCCTCCACCCCAGCTTCCCCTGCACCTGGCAGAGCATGGGAGGCCAAAAAGTCCCCAGTGCAAGGACCACCCAGCAACAATCAAAGCATCAATGGGCCATCAATGCTCCTCTCATACCAAACCCAAAACACAGCACATGCAGCCCCTCAAGCTACTGGGGAGAAAGTTAACTCTGTCCCAGCCAGAACCAGGACAGGGATTGTATAGACAGAGGCAATAAATTATGGACCAGATCCAGCTCCCAGTCAAATCCAGAAGCAAACTGGTGCAGGACTCGTGCAGGCTTACAGTCGGGATAATGTTCTGAAATATTTATTTCTATCCTCTCAATGATATCTCTCTCCTAGCTTCTCACCTCACCTTAAACCTCATTCCATGGTGTTGATCCATGTGAACTAAAGAAGGTGGGGTAAATATCTCAAGAGTAACAAAAGAAGAAAAGAAGATTTAAAGTGACAGAAATAAAGCTAGTATGAGATCAAGGTATGGAAAATAGCTGGCTGAAAAGAGATTCAGTAAGAAAGCTTAATCTTGGCAAGGGCTGTTGATGAGTGGTACAAAAAATGAGCCCGTAACAGCCCTCATCCTGTCTATGGCTCATACTGCTGTTAAGTGCAGAAGAAAACTTATTATGCCCCTCCAGAACATTAGGAGGCATACCCACTAAAACAAGGGGCAGCACTCTATTTTGAAGGAGCTAAGTTACTACAATACTTATAAATACATACCATCCCTAAATAGTTCTTCTTAATCTATGTGAATCACTTACTGCTGAAATGCAGCTTCCTTTGCTTATATCCAAGCAAGTGAAAATGCTCACTCACCATGATGTAGTTTGCAATATAACAAGTGAGTTTACTTCCAAGAAAGAATCTTGAGTTTGCTGCCCACATCTCAGGGTCCAACATGTTTTGTCTGCTAATGGGGTTGCCATGCTGTGCATTGCCTACTGTAATGTATTTCTAAATAAAATATCATTATTTTTTCTTTCTGTAGGCTAGCTTATTAGCTACTTGCTTTCCCATGGTGGTCACATGCATCCATGCCTGTATATTTCATTCTTCAAAAATATTTTATTGTTCCTTTGAGAGAACTTACCGACCTGCCCATTTGTTCTCAGTGCAGCTGAAGAATTTGCGTCACATAGTCTTAACCTGTGCTGAGTATGAAAACTGAAAATTGCCAGTGCTACATTCCCAGTTTTCTGAATGGAGAAGCGCTGTTTTCTAGAATCAAAGGTTCATAAATGGCTTGTAAAAGTTTAGTGAACAGGGCCCATAACCTATTGATCCCCTTGTATTTAATACAATTCACTTCAGTCAATGAGCTCAGTAAATAATGATACTGCTGTTATGAGCATCTTTCCTTCCTTATAAACAACTATTCACTTGTGTCCTGTTATAATGATAATGTCACTGATTTACAGAGGTTGCCCAAGTTACCTTATTAATTAGAAGATGCATTAGGCCTATTGCAAAACATTGTTCTGACTGTGAGCTATCACTGCCCAAGGACCTCTAAAAGACAAAGAATTCCATTTTGCAAAATCTAGTTAACATATCAAAGAGCAGTAAATGTGCAAATTGCTGTCATAAGGAATCCTTTATTGCTTTTCCTTTTCATGATGGCACCCCTCCCCCATCTCTCCATTCTACCCACTTTGACAAGGTCACTCATTGGAAAGAAGAGCAGCTATTTATGTTCTTCAGATGTTTACCTTCAGCAAAAGACACTTCAAAGACTGCTTATGGGACTCTCCTCTCACCCAGCAAACACTTAAAACCCATTGTTGTGATTGATGGGCCCTTCCTGCAGATTTAATAAATATAAGCAGAAGCCAGATCCCTTTTTTAGGCCAGCTGTCTTGAATAATAGGCAAAGAGCTCATGGGTGGCCAAGGTAGACAGGACCTTTCAGGAAATGCCTAACAATTGTTTGATATGTTTGTGTGTGTGTTTTGCAAGTTTATTGTTTGAGCTTCCTCAATACTCGGTTATGTTTTCTGCTGCTATGGATGGCAGTTACTTAAATAGATCCTACAGGCTTTTATTGGGAATTTTGTGCATGAGAGTTGCGTAAGAGACAAGAAAGCCTCATGTTTATTTAGATTTAGATCTAGGCTGAACTGGTTCAGTGAACTGTGAGACCCTCCAAACATAGGACATTATCAGATTGAAAGTAGGTAAAGAATTTCAGAACTGGAACTAACAAACCAGTCAGGGAGCTGGTACTTAGAAAAAGCATCACTTCTAGCTAAGTAGCTAATGCTGCAACATCACAGTTCTGTGACATATTTACAGAGAGACTGAAAATGTGATTGCCTTTTTGTTCAACTCTCTCTGTCTTGATTTTAGATTGAATAGCACCAATATGACATAGTCAAGAACAGTAAGGATTTCAGATATTCCACTGAGGGACTGAATCATATATGT
>NW_009198412.1:0-2740 GCF_000690835.1 Fulmarus glacialis | reverse complement strand
GGGGGGGAGGGGGGCGGCATGTTTCATGTGCATGTGGCATGGCAAAGAGTCGCCCAAAATCTGTGCTGGCATCTTACACAAAAGGATGTTAACCTTCACAGAAGGATAGGTCTAGAAACACTGATTTAAGTCTTCCCTAGGATACTTGCAATGCACCTCAGTCATGACCTGCAAAACTGCTAGTGGCTCATGGGAATAAAAGGTCTTTTGGGTAGAAGATCAGTAAGTTTATTTATTAGCAATGGCTCAAAGCTGAGAGTTATGATTTTCAATTAAATTATGCTGTACATCTTCCAATCAAGTGCAAATTTCACTTTCAATTGAAGTGACTATGTTTTACTGGTTCCCACGACACTTTTAACACCAGCCTCCCCAGATTTTATCATTTTTCCAAGTGACAGAAACTTGTTTGGCTGGTGGCACCAAGCCGATTGTAGCCTTTGCTATAATCCGTGAAGGAAAGGTGTGCTAGAACAGTGTTTGCCACTGCTTTATTTGCTCTGTATGCCAGCTGCCTACTTGGTGGAGAAAAACCCATTATCACAGTGTTAAGCCTGAGGTCCCCAAATAGGAAGGTACGTATGTAGGGCCAGTGTCCCACTGTGGGTACATATTCCTTAGCAAAAGTTCGTTAAATCTTCCAGGTTCTGCCACCGGTCTCCTGTAACACATGTTGTGGGAGTGACTCTCTCTCTCCTGTTATTTGCTCTCTGTTAAGAGTTAGGGAATGCTGCGACTTGACTGTTTCCCTAACGTTACATATTGACTCTTGGCTACTTTCATCCAGCCAGATCTGACCTTCCCCTGTATTTATAGCTGTTTCCAGTATTATTCTGTGTTCTTTCTTTCTATACTATTCACAGGTAATCAGCTGTCTGACAGAAGTACTATACAACCTCATCTAAGGATCCAGGGCTAAAATAGATCATTTCAGAGGAGTTCAGCATTTAGACAGGAAAGCCGTCTGTTTAAAATCTTCGGAAGCTTAATGGTGCATATATGAAAATTCTAATAGAAAATTTTAAGTTTTAAAAATTGAGAAGTCAATGAGGTTTCTTCCTTTGTTTCTAAGGATTGAGGTGTAGTAACTGTGTAATCTATCTTGCTATAAGAATGTCCCTCAGAGACTGGGCAGACTAGATGCACCATATCTGAATATGCCCTTTATAACCTCTATCTTTTAGAGACTCGAGCTGCTACCTAACATACACGAAGGAATTTTTGGTCCCTGATAGGTGTAGGACTTGCATAACTGGTGTGCTCTGCTGCCAAAAGAGATCATAAATTTGACCTAAACCATAAAAAAGGGATTTCTGTGAGCCCCAAGAGAAACAGGGTGAGTATCCCCCTCCAAGAGTGAGCTGTGAAACTTAACACTTGCAACTTGGGCATATGTCTTCCACGTAAGTTATGAACCTGTTCAACAAAACCTTCCATAAGACATGAGCCTATTTTTCTTTTGTCACTAGCAGGAAAATAAAAGAGGATGAAGTCAGTCTTTAAATGTGTCCTAACACCTCTTAAATTAATAGAGTTGGATGGAAAGCATTAAAGATGTCTGCAAGCTTCATTCAACACTGCTGATGTCTATTTTCTACCTCTTCTGTCATCCAACACTCCCCTTATGAAAAAGTCCTAAAGAATTTAATGAATAATGAAAGAAATCCCCTCAAATACTTTAAGTAACATACAATTAAGTAACTTGCAATTTTATAGCTACGTTATTGTTCTCTATTGATTAGTATAGAATGTTTTCCCGTTTCTCTAAAAAGGATAGAACTAAATTTAGAATTGTAGTAAATTTTAAGTCTCATTTGTTATCCACATACTTTACAGGTTCTGTCTGTTAAATGCTAGAAGATCTTTTCTAAAATGGTCTAAAGAAAAGATGCTCCATTTGAAAAAGCACATGATGATCTGCAGCACTCTTTGTTCTGTAGACTTTCCCCATCAACCTTTGATTTCCCCAGTAGTAAGTTACCATAGGTCATGCTTACCTGTAGTTTCTAGAAAATCATCCGAGGTTTCTACCCCGATCTTTATCCCATTAGATAGATTTCTTTTAGCAAAATTTCTTGAATTATCTGTTACAGATGCATTTCTTTAAAAGAATAGCTGCATTAAAATGTGTTCTCTTCATGCCCACAAGCTGAGAACATTAGACCGTACCTGCAGAAAAATTAAATTACAACCTGAGAAGTTGATTGCTTTTCTAGTGAAAGTATAGTAAATTTTGTAAAGTTACAAAAGCAATTCCTAAACACATTCTGTTCAGTTAAGAAGAAATCTACTGGAATCAAAAACTAAGCTGCAAATTCACTTTCAAACTTCTCTTAAATTATTTCTTTTCTCTTTTTCTTTAATATTTTCTTGTAAACATAGCATTTTCAAAATACCTTAGGCAAAAACTTTACTTCAGAGCCTACAAGCTTGACATGAAGGTATTTTCTTATGATTGGTAGAAAGGTTGTGTGTATCTATTGCAGAGAAGTTGAACCTTGCTTTAGGGTCTCCAGTGAGGTTTGTAATGTTAAAATACCACATTTCCTTTTCCATTTGCCATATATACAATTAAAAGAACAAATGATTAAGTTCACAAGTACATAGTATAGTCTCCTCAACTTGACAACTTATTTTCTGGAGTTTGTTATGCCAGAAAACTGGGGTTTGCCACCCCACTGTGAGAATTTTTGTATGTCACTTTTTATATTGTTGTCTTGGTTTCAGCTGGGATAGAGCT
>NW_009198411.1:25956-31937 GCF_000690835.1 Fulmarus glacialis | reverse complement strand
TCCTGCTGCAGAGGGCCCGGGAGCAGGGTGAGCACCAGCCCCGACGGCTGCCGCTGCGGCTTCTCTGATGAAACCCAGCCGCCTAATGCATGTAACCTATTATAACTGTAATTGTGACTAATTGAAATTCATCTCCTATTAGCTCTGCACTTTCCATGAAAATAAAAAGTAGGATGGGAGTAAAGTAAGGAACAAAACTGCTTTAATGGCCCAAAATGGAGCAATTATTTTTTCTCTTTACCTAAACATAGTTTACTGCCTTATTAAAAGAGTGTTTGTAGGAATACTATCGCATTAAAATTCCAGTGCATGAATCACCAACCGGAGCCACTGATGCTTTAGCTAATACTGGTTTTCTCCTTTAGCTTTTGCAAACTAAAAAGATTCAGGTCATGCTAGGGTCACTGAAATCTTGTGCTTCCACTTGTGGAAAATGAATGAGCCTGCTCCGCCGCAGAATGCTGACATTCTAGTAATAAATGATAAAACTACTCTAACGGTCTTTATTTATGGCTGCTTTTTTCCATGGAAGATTATTATGTTTACTCACAGATAGATACATTTTCATGTAGTTAAATAATAAAAGCATCCTGAGGAACTGCTCTCTGTCCAGTGAACATAATTTCAGTCCATAATGAATATCTGTAGTTCCTAGACTAGTAGCACTGTAATCTAAAAAGCCACTAATATTGTAATAAGCAGAAATGGTAAATTGTTGATTTACAAGAGGTCAGTAAAGGAGCATTGCTTTCCTTGATATAATGTAGTTGTATTTAATATTACCATAAAACCCAGAATTTTAATTTTCCATGAGAAATGCAGGGCTTGAATCTGATCTCGTATATACAGAAATGCCAATATCTAATGCAATAACTGAACTTCCCTCCAAAGAGGCTGGTTCTGCCAAATGGTGAGGGTATCTCGATTGCCCAGACTTGCTTGCCTTAGAGTCAGAATAAAACTTTGCTAGGCTATGTCTTTGGTAAGCACTTCTCATTCCCCTTTCCCAGCCACTGCATCCTCTTCAGCTGCTTATGTTTTTCACCCCTTGCTAATTGAAAATGTGTAAATGTAATGTGAGGCTGTCAGCATCCATGTATCACATTCTTACCTGCACTATTAGCACATTAGATTACTAAAAATGAATATATCAAAGTTTGTATTTCACCGCTAGTGCTGCTTGTTTACTTCTTGCATTACATCCTGCTGCAGCGGTGAAAAAAATGGATCAGTCTTACGTCTTCCTTCTTTTTTGGCTCTCTCATGAGGACAGTACTGCCTACAGATAGGCATCCTGGCAGGCATGAGCAATGGAAAGGCTTGGAAAGTCACCTTAGCAATGTACACATTGGACGGAATTCCTATTATCACACATTTTACGTATTCTGTATTATATTTATGAAAGTAGTAAGATCTCTTTCTTCTTATGATTTCAGATGAATACGTTTGCAGGTAAAACTGTTCTGTCCCTCTGGTCATTGATGTGAACAGTAAAAATATGCTTTCCGTCATTTCTGAGCATGTGTAATCATGGGGCAATTCTTTTCTCCGGCAGTTATGAAGAGATATGTTTATTTGGCAGCTACAAGTAGCCAAACTGATATGGACAAATAAAATAACCTTGTAGTCAAAGGGGAATAATAGAATATCTGTTAACAATTTCTATCATTAATATTCTTGGGAGCTAGGGCTTTGTGAATGCTCTGTTTAGTATTGCTCTGTCTCATGCAGTGAAACATGGTCCCAGTGAAATTAGTTTAGCCTATGAAATAATAAAATTTAGGTTGTAGGGGATGCTATCACTTGTAGTGAGACATAAATGCCAATGCCGAGATAAACGTGCAAGTTAGTTGCGTGAGGCACTCTCTTACCTGTGCATCACTGCTTACTGCAGTGCCACGTAGGAAAACAAATGCTGCCAAAAGTCAAGCCAGTTATGTAGGAAAGTCAGCTGTTGTGTTGTCCAAATTCTGACTACTGCTATGTAGGCTGTGGGGAGCCAGTGCCAGTACTGTTTATGTCAATTAAAGGCCATTCCTGAAACACCTCATATGTGTCAACACTGTTTTTTCTTTAGTACATTCCACCCTACGCTTTTCCTTCAGTGCCAGGCTACAAGTTATTTTCATAGAGCTCGTAGAGAAACTTCTGCCATATCATCAGTCTTCTCATATGAGGCCCTATATCCTCTGTGTTATCCCTCAGCTTCAATCTGAGACTGGACAAGCCCGGGGTGGCCTGGGATTTGTGCACTGGCTTCCTTCTGGTTTACACACATTACCTGGAAAAGCGACACTTGGGAGTTGTTAGCTTTTCTGCAGTTTCCTTTCTCCCAGCTCCGTGCTGGAGTGTATGACGTCCTCTATTGCAAGGATGTTTACATGTTAGCTTGCGTAGGTATGGCTCAGTTATTTCTGCCAGGGATTTCCCAGAAAGCAATAAATGCACCTGCTGACCAGCAGTGCTGCCCAGGCATGGGACATTAAATGCACTGGGAATGTGCATTTGATGCATCCTTGTGCTGACAGATCAGGTTCTTGGCATACTGAAACACCCATCAGACTTAACATGTAGGAGCTGATGATGTGTTACTGAAGGTCTGTCAAAATCCACAGGCTGGGTGTTCCTCCATCTACCTTGGCCTTGCAGCTTGAGCTGGTTGCTGGGGCAGTTGAACACAGCACAGCCGCAGAGCTGGTGGTTGTGTGCCTGCTTACTGCTGCGTGCACGGAGGAGCCCGCAACCCTGGGCTCGATCCTCCTTTGCTCGGGCAGGAGCTTGGCTGTGGCCCTCGTAGCAAAGGGTCCTTAGCCACTGGGAAAGGAGTTCCCAGTCTGTGCTACGAGAGCTGTGCCATTTTGTGTGGATTACTTGAAGGCTTAGTGGATCATGGAGCAGAAAAAAGGTTCCTATTCTGAGCAGGGAGACAGAGGGAACAGGGAGGAGAGGAGCACGTTTCAGTCCCTGCTCAGAGGAATGTTTATGTGTTTTATATTAAACCATCTTTAGATAAAACACACAGATGCTCCGATGCATCCCAGCTCTCTGCCTCCCTCTTTGCCAGGAGGGCTTTAGCCATTAGGCTTGAGAGTCACATTATGCTCACACAGAACCTGCTTCCTTCCCATCCTCACGTATGCGCTCTCAGCTTTAACTATGCAGTTTGAAGTGGCACTGCTTCAGTAAGAGAATTTGCAAGATCCTACCATGTAGCCTGCAGCTCTGTAGTTAAGGGCACTCCCCTGGAAGGTGGGAGATGTGGGTTTGAATCAAAGCTCCCTTCACCCAGGGGATGGGAAGTTGGAGCCGATTTAAATAGTGGTATCTGCTCTAGTGACAATGCACTGCAAAAGGAGCAGCAGTATCCAAACGCTGTTTTCATACCAACTGATCAGAAATGTCTGTCTCAAGCTTGCTGATTTCTAGGCAGTGTGCAAGGCTGGCTGGTTCGGAGCACGTACTTGAGGCATTTAGGTTTTGGGCGTTCTCCGACGTGCACTGGGGGGAGGCAGCTGTCTTCAAAGAGCAGTGCAGAGCTGCCAGCCGCTCCCTGTCGAGTGCATCGGCCGCCTGTGCCCCTCAGCGGGGCAGCTCGGTGAGACAAGCCGGCAGAGAGGAAGCAGCAGGCACAGGGGTGCATCTGCAGGGGCGTCTCCATTGTCTGGAGATTAGGCTTTTGCGGAAGGAAGCGGCAACACTGGTGACCTTCCATATTGCACAATGGCTTGTTTTCTATAACTTCGTCTTTCCACAACTTGTGGGTTTTTTTCTGCATGATGTATTTAATTTGCTCCTGTCCCCTCCCCACACACACCTAAGTCCTTTGAATGAGCAAAATTGAGGAGGGAGGGGAGAACAAAATAAAAACGTGGGGTTTTTTTTCCCCTAGAGGATTTTCAATCAAAATAATTTCAAATTATGGGGTCAGAATGAATGTCATACTTCTATTTAAGTACTTGCCTACTTTGTGGGATGTTTTGTACAGATTCTTCACTAAATTATCTTAGCTACTGTTGCTAGGTAACATTGTTTGCCTCATAGCATCAGAGAAATAAGAGGGTCAAAGAGAGCAATTTCGTGTTATTATCATCTGAGTTATACTAATAAGGTTTTCATTGTACATCTTAGAAATTTTTCCCCCTTTTTTTTCCCTTAGGGAACGTCATTGTCTATGGGAATACAATTGACATTCACACCACAGTAGAAACCCTCTTATCTCTTGGAATTGGTGGTTCTCGCATACATCTCGTACAGCCTCCACTCAGCTCAAATGTTACTTGCCTTAACAACAACGAAATCGAAAGTGCTGTTCAGGAGGCACTGTCAAAAGCTGGCGTGTCTGTTTATTATGACAGTATCCTGGCACAGTGGAACGAAGGCGACGACCCAGACCTTATCACATGTGCTGCTTTCACTACTAATACAAAACCGTTTAAATTGCAGTGTTCAGTAAGTATATGCTTTCATTGTATTTCCTTCAGTCTGGTTTTTAAGACAAAGACCATCAAATTCAGATAGTCCTGTGTTGGTTTATCTATTTTCTCATTGTCTCTAGAGGATTGAACATTCACTTGTTTAGACTAAAGGATTGTTTTTTAAAAATCCAAATAAAACCATTGTTAATGCCCTGACTGATTTGGATTAAAATGTATTTAAGTCACCTGACTCAAAAATAGTTGTTCACTGCTGAGTGACGAATACCCTTAATTCATTTGCTAACTAATTCCAGAAATCCTTTTATTATTTAAATGCATACAGTAACTCTTGTCTATAGTTATGTGCATTTGATTAAGATTTGATTAAGTTATGGTAGAAGCCAATAATGTTAGGATAGAGAGGCCTACTATGTAACTTAATTAAAATGTATTTTAAATAGGTTTTTCTCCCTCTACATTAGTGACTGCATTTTTGTTCATCTACAGTATCAATATCTAGGTAAATTATACGCACACTCACAGGTATGGTCCCACTGTGAGATTTGGGACAGGTTTTAGCCTTTCCTAACAGGCAGAGTACTTCTGTTTTTTCTTTATCGGGCTAATCCATGCGAGTGAGCACTTCTAGTAGGGTCGCTTCGACACGTGCATCCATAGGAAGCCGTATGGCCCCCTCAACGCACCCCGCTGCGTCCACGCTTCTTTGTGCAGCCAGTCTGTTGTAATTCTGGAAAGGAAGAGCCGCGTGCCTCCCCCGGAGAGCTCCCCAGGAGTCAGTGGTCCCTGCCGGCTCCCCTGCGCTGGAAAGCTCTAACTCATTGGGTTTTCCCAACTCTTTTCTTTTTAATGTATGGATAGTTAAGCCCTTCCTGATGGAGGTGAAGACCTTGCATAGCACTCTTACCTGCTAGCAGTCTCCTGGCTTTGGTCCCCATATCAGTAGTTACGTTCCTCCCACTCTCTCCTCATATGCAGCTCTTCAGTTTCTCTCCTATTTCCCTGAAATCCCTCTATTTTTATCCTTCTTCCACAGAGACCTCAATGTGGATCTTGTTCTTGCAACTTAATATCTATTCACCACCTCCCCATCAGCCCCCCTTCTTTTCCCCACCTCCTTGCCTGTGTGGCCTGTGCTATTCCTTCCAGACCCCCATTTCCTCGTGGTTTGTTTCTCTTGCCCTTTTGTGTCCCCTGCCCCGTGCCTGTCCTTCCTCCAGCCATGGTTCTTCCTGCTCGAGGTCTCTCTTACCCAGCCACTGAGATGAGAGACGTGCAATTACTTGTGATGTCAGGGGCTTTATATTCTCCAAAACCGGCTCAGCAGTCTTGCACGGCTCCCGTATCTGCATTTAGCCGCCTGGGAGGACAGGCTCAGAGGAGGACAGGGCTCTGGAGAGCAGCCTTCGCCAGGAAGGCAGCTGCGTTCGCGAGGGAGCAGGCTGTGCAGGAATTGGCACTGCAGCAGCTCTGGGCCTTTTGGGATTTGAGCCAATATCAACTGTTGATTGGCAGTTCTTGGGGGCTTAATTTGTTGAGTCCTGCAGG
>NW_009198411.1:0-25930 GCF_000690835.1 Fulmarus glacialis | reverse complement strand
CCTAAAGCAGCAGCCTCCCTCCCTCCCCTCCCGGGCTGACAGATGGCTCCCAGCCTGGAGGCTGCAGCCGTCCCCTCCCCTCCAGTGACACTGTACTGCCTGTCAGCCAGCCGGACGTGGGGCTGTGTGGTCCCCTTGCCCTCACAGGCAGAGCTTGCCTGATTTTGGATCTACTAGATGGTTAGAACTCCCTTAACTGCACGTAGTTCATGACTTGTTTTATATAGGAACTCTGGCTCCTCTGCTGCCGTATCTCTGCCATACCAGTGTTGCTAAAATTTCCAGCTCCTTTTGCTTTCCTCTCCTGTGCCTTTTCTTCTGGCTGGCTTATCCAGCTGGTCCTGAGCATCTGACTGACACTTGCCCTTAGTCCACAGGAAAGCTCTTGGTGGTATAATCGGGTAATACCTTTACCCAGGTCACAACCGTGTCCTCCCCGAGGCTGACGCTAAGGGAAGGACTTATTACTGATGCTGGCTTGCCCTGATACAGTTATGTTTTGGGCTATTCAAGATGAAGGCGGCAAAATAACGCATGCTTATCTGATAACTTTTCACCCTTTTCTCAGCCTGTACAGTAATATTTCTTGAGTGTTCAAGAAATGGAGGGCAGCAACATTTCACTTGTCATCTAATCATTTTAAAAGGTGTGGGCACTGATGAAGGGGAAAGCTCTTTATAAAGGCTCTGGAGCTTCACAAACTATTTTGTAGCAATGAGACAGTCAGCCTTCATCTGTACCCTTTGCAGACCATGATCTTGTTTAAGACATCTCTCAACCTTGTCATTCTTATTACTTTTAACCGTCAATGTCCACTGCGTGCTCTTGTTTTACACTATATTTGCACTATTTTTGGGACCTTTGTTCTGCCAGCTTTCAGTTTATCCTTTGTAAGAGGCAACTATGAAGACGCTGCTTGTAGTTGTAGCTTCTCCTGCTTCTGCCGTCTGCGGCACATTGACAGAGGTGAGGGCATGGGGCAGGGACTGTCCTGTGCGTGTGCCCTGCAGTTCCAAGCTGGAGTGACCCAGCCTTGCCTACCTGCTTCTCATTTCTCGTGTTTCAGAACGGAGACCCCTCCAGGTGATGCAGTTTTACCTTCCCCAGCGCCTCTCTTAGCTTCATATGAATAGGCACTTCTGTCCTTAGTGAGCGCATTCTTCGTTCCAGATTTCAGATGGGCTTTTGCCTCTTTAAAGTCACTTTTTGGCAATGTAGAAAACCAAATAAAATACGTATCAAGAGAAATGTCAGATGTGCATGATTCTAAATCGATTCGAAAGCTCCTCTCTGCTAATCAATGCGCAGGGTCTGTGTGGAGCGTGCAGACAAAAGGCAAGGGCTGTGGCGGGACCCTGCAGTCCTTGCTCTCGCGCTGTGCTGGATTTCAAAGCGGCTCTTCAGGCATCCAGCACATTTTGCATGAACGTGCTGTGTGCACATCTGTTCCACACCGATGCCTAACACGTAGGACGAATCGGTGGCCGCTTCCAGCACTGCCTGCTTTGTAGTGCTTGTGGCGGTGGTGCTGCCTCAGCTCCTGTTTTGGGGAGATGAGGTCTGATCTGCTTCCTCATGTCCCAGGAGAGGGACTATGCAGGTGCCACAAGAATACAAAAGGGAATTACCACGAGCTTTTTTTCTTTGAGACTTAGAGGAGGAATTTAAGGATTTAGGGTGATTTTTCTTTCAATGCCCTTGAAATCTTTCTGTGGGGAAGCTTCAGTAGATACTGGTCCCAAGAAAAATCCCTAACTCGGGGCCAGTTCTGTAAGGAGGAGTAAGACAGCACAGGCAGTGTTTTCAAAGAATAGAAGTCACATCTTTTTTCAGTCCTGCAAACCAAAACATAGTGAATAGGAATCTGCTGTGCTCATTACCAGATTCAGTAACGGACTGCCAAAGGTACCAAGTACTTTAGTTACAGACACAGCCTCCTCTGGGCTGACCTGGATGATCTAAATGGATCTGACGTCTACCTAGACCTGTGCCCTGTCTCCGAGAGTGGCCAGCACCAGCCGCTGCAGGGGTGGTAGTCCCAAGCACTAAGGAGGTACAGATTAGTCTGCCTCCTAAAGCAAGTATTATGCAGATCTGGAATAGCTAGAGATGTGTTTCAGTCCTGACAAAGTTTGGATATGCTTTCCAAAATCTACGTCACTATCAAGTATAATAAATCTGAATGCTTTCCTTTTCATGTAATATTCAGTCCTTTTATACCTCTCACAAACATCTTGGTCTCCACAGCTTCCACTGGCTTTAATTCTGCTGCTGTAGTTTGAGTGAGGATGACATTTCCTCTGAACAATTTGCATTTCCTGTCTTTCCATTTCATTGAATATCCCTGTGTTGGTAGCCATAGTAACGTAGTTTGGTAAACAGATAGGCATAACAGTTGAAAAAAATCTGTAATATACAGTTATCCTGCTAAAATGCAAAGTAAATTGTACTTTTCTATTACTTAGTTTTTCAATTTGGCTTGAGCATTTGAAAGAAGAAAACCAACTTCATAAAGGGTTCATGTCTATTTCATATGGTCACACTAACACAGAAAATATGCACATCCACTCATGCTATTTGACATAGTTAATATTAGAGTTTGTAAAATAAAACTCATCTAATAACCAGAAATAGATGACTCTAGTAATTCTCCCCTCTACTGTCTTTGTTTTAATTTTAGTAGCTGTAAATACTGGATCAGAAGGATTTATCTGTGTATATAAAATCATACTTTATTTCACGTTCTTTTTTTTCTTTTTAAATAAATAACATTCAGACCAAAGTGTAGGTTTTGATTTATGAAATTAGCCAGTAACTAATATTATAATAACCTACACTTATTTACATCTCTTTTTAAGGCATTTTTTAGCTTTGCCTACAGGACAGTGGATTATGAAACCTTTAAGGCAATTAATGATGCTTGCCTTGTTTTTGATGGAAGACTTGTGATCGATACCGAATTCCATACTAATGATGTCAGCATCAGGGCTGCAGGTCCTTTAACAAAGTACTCCAGAAGATATTATGTAGATGAATGGACACACAGCAACTTCAGTTCAAAAGAGATTGGCTTTGAGCTTGCTGCATCTATGCTGAATCTCTTTGATCCAACCCCTAAGCCCTTTTCTAAGGCACCAGAAGGCACAGATAGACTCATCCCCATGTACAAAGAGTGTAAAATTAAAGGTATGTCAAAATGGATTTCTGTCATACTTTCATACCCTTTTTGGTATTTTTGCTGTTATATAATAAGGGTAGGTCCGTCTCACCTGAGATGCCATCTAATGGCAGTGAAGTCCTCGGAGCTCCTTATATAGTCAGTGGAGAGAGATGAGTTGCAATAAAAGCTTATGCTGTAGATTTTTGCTAATAACGGACCAAGTTGTGCTTTCATTTATATTGCAGTAAATATGGAGTGTTTCCAGTGAAACTCAGCATCTTTATTCCAAGTTCAGGATCAATAAAACTATAATCAGAACTTTTCAATATGTGGCTACTGCACCAATATGTATGAGAGTACCAAAAAAAAGCTTATAACATGAAGTCCACCAAAACAAAATAAGTTCCTTGTTTTCTTTGTAGAGCCACTTAGTAAACAAACAAACAAACAAAAGACTGTGGGAGAAGGAGGGCAAACAAATACTTTATTTTCTTCTTTGTTTATGATTTAATAAATCTCATATTTTCATTTATGGTAGGAGGTGTTCTTCCTGGAGGTTATAATTACTTGCATATTTCCAAACCAGAAATCCCCATCCGCTTGGACTTAGAACTTGCACTGTGTGATCATGTAAGTTACATTATTTAATTTTTCTTTGTTTTGTTCTCCATATGAAAAGATGTTCTTATTTAGGATGGCACAGGTACATGCATCTTAAAAAATATCTTGAGTAAGCATGGGTTTAAGTATGTATTTAGAGACCTTCCGGAGCTGGGACTTACCAGTAAACTCTGGAATGGAACAAACACATAAAACCAAATCTCTCTGATTATTTGAAAATATTTAATTTATTTTAATGTAAATTCACTGTCATATTGTAAATGTGGAATACATACAGATAAGATTATCTGATTAACTTCTTTACTGCAGTTTTAATTCCTTTGCCATGAAATCAGCCAAAACCAAAGAGGTTTTTGGTCCTTGAAGGCAGGAAATACTTGTCAAGCCCTAATGCCCTGAACTCTTCATTATTATTTGTAGCACTTTGGGTTCAAATAGCTCCCTAATGGGGCACTACAGCTCAACTCCTTGACCATTTTTTTCCAGAGTTGGTGGCTCAGCACTGTGCCTGGTTCCTGAGCCATTTGTCTCAGCACAGGTTGGGAGGTTATCATGTTGGCTTTTCCTCGGTATTCTCTTTTTCAGAACGGCTTTCTTTTTGCTTGGTTCTGTAGAAAGAGACAAGTCATTTTCTCAGTCATATGGAATATGTTGCTTTTGAAGTTCCTAGCACATATTTAACACAGCACATCAAGGTAGTGGTGGTATTTGTCATCAGATTTGCATAAGAACAAACCCAGTCAGCTAAGCCTGGGTGCATCGTATAAATCAGGTACAGCTGGTGAACAAGTATGAATTATATAACTAACTGAACCTCTTAGATGTTTGTTTCCATACTTTCTGATATTTGGCTTTCTCAAAAGATTCACGATTTCTACAAAGAGGGCATAGGATAGTATTAGCTGGATTTCACTAAAATATGTTTTCAGCCTTAGTGCTTAGCCTCTTTCCTCCTTGGAATAAAGTGCTATAAATGCATACAGATGATAAAACTTCGCAGTCTATCAGTGAAATTCAGTTGATTTCTAGACCAGTAGGAAAATAATATATTCTGGAAGGGATGCTCCATATTTCGGTGCTAGAAGATAGCTGGTGCTGCACCCATGAAAGTCATCTTTGAACAGGAAAGAGGGAAACGCTTCACAGAGTTGGGCTACATAGGAGAGTGTCCCATGATACAAATGTGGAGACACTTCTCTTACTGGAGAACCTGACTTGTGAAACAAGAAGAGGACTAGATTCATGTGTTTTAAAGCCAGAGAGGACCATCCACCTAGGCAAGCTCCTGTTTCATGCAGATTATACCTTTGTCCTCAGGGATTTCTGCATCAAGCCCATTCTTGTAGTTGATGTAAAGAGTGGCTTTTAAAAGACTACTTCGGTGCTGATTTTAAAACTTGGACAGCAATGGTCTATAGAAAGAAATTTTTTTTTTTTAAAAAGGAATCCATGCTTTGGAGGGAGGAATCAAAGCATGGCTCACTTTGTTTTCCAGCTTTGCAGATGCAGGATGAGCTGTCCAAAGCAGCATGTACTGGGAAGCAGAAAGGACTATCAGAGAGAGAAAAATTGGTTTTATCACTCCAAATTGCTAGAACATGATTAGAATTCTTTTGCTGCAGCTTTGATTACCTGCTGTCTGAAAAGGGAACATCTTTAAAGCCACTCCAGAAACTTCATGTAAATCCTAAAAGAATTTCCTAAGAAAGAAGTAAGAGAAGCTAGTGAAATGTATTAGCTGAGAGATGTGGAAGTAACAAAGGTTACTGTAGCCTAGCAACAGGTTTTAGAAATATATAAAACTGGAACATGAATACAGCTTTAAAAAATAGCTGCAAGCTATTTGATCATCCCACTGCATTGTGAGGTTTGAAACGAATTTTTACGTTTTTGTCTTTTATTAGTGATTGGTGTAACTAGCTGAAACGAAATGCTACAGTTTGAGCATCAACATCCAACATTATTATTCTTTTATTGATAGTAGAGTTGGTGTTAGCAACACTTGGCAGCCCCTGTTCAAATTAGCAAGAGGGAGCCACTGAGAGCAATTCTAAATCATATATATATGTGTTTGTGTGTATATATACACACACATATACATATGCATATATATGTAATGTAAGTATATGCATTTTTTTTTTAAGGCAACAGTATTTCATCATTTAGAAGCATAGAACATAACCTGAAGGAAGCATCCTAAGAGATCAAGCCCAGCCTCTTGCAGTTGCAGGCAACCATCTAGTACAGAGTGCCATTTATAAAATTTAGAAGTTTGTTTTAGGATTGAACAAGGTCCTTCTTGGTATTTCTTTCCTTGTTGGAAGGCTGTTCCAGCACATCACACCTTTGACTACTGGAAAACTTCTACACAAAGTCAAAAATGCTTAATTGGTATGTGATATATCTTTGAGTTGTAACATTGAAGTTTGCTTGTAGCTGATTAATGTGGTATAGCTTCTACGATGTGCCATAAATTTGGACTCTGCACATATACTGTTCATATATACATATATAAAAAAAAATGCATAGTTATAAACCTGGAGAGAGAGTAAAAGTTATACCAGTGTGTTCTTCATTCATCAGCATGGTATCCTATAGTAAATTATGATATGCCATGTGTATGCAATAATATGGACTCTGTATAATAAATTAGGATGAATAGATTTCAATTCAGTTGCCTAAACAGAGGCATCTAGTGTTGTTTGGGATGCCCCAGGGCATCCCTCCTGACCTCCAGCTGCTGCTCCAGGAGGTCACAGGTCTCCCATGGATCCTGTGACATAACTGCCAGCCCAGTTCGGGTGGGCCAGATACCCTTAGGTGTCTCAAATGGCACTTGGGATTGGGCAACAAAAGGCCCTGCTGCACACGCAGTCGTATGCTGCACAGTTTTGTGTGCAGTTAATCAAGGTCTAAACCACAGAGAAGATCTTTGTGTCGAAACTATAGCAAAGTGCCTTGTTGTATAAACCATGTTACCAGAAATGGGTATTCTTGATTAAAAAAAAGGGTTGTGGATTTTAAGAAATGGTAAACATCAGCTAGGAAACCCTAGCTGATCCTGTACCTATGCCAAGTCAGGTGTTCGTTCCATCTCCACAGCTTTCCTTATATTGTCTGTTCTAGGGGATGGAGATTATAACCGGAGAGGCAAGACACGGGAATTATTTCAGGATGCATATCAACAAATATAGTAGGGTAGATAGCATCACCTGCTTTTCAAAGGAACCCTTTCCTGTCTCCAACTACGTTTGCTTGTATGGACAGCATGAGCGTCTTCTTAATGATCTTTATTATCGCTGGAATGAAGGGCAGATTACAGATCTTTACAGGTAAGATAAACTCAACATTGTGCATAAAATCTGCGTTCTGGCAGAATTTTAGTTTTGTTTTATTTTATTACGGTTTATCTTCTGGCTGTTTTCCATTAGAACAAAAGATAGATTTTAAAAAATATTTTCCATTATTTGGCAAAATTATCAGTGGTAATGCAAGCCCTGAAGACCTTCCTGGAAGGAGCTGTGTGTCTGAGATGTGTTTAGAAAAGGAGCAGTGGTTTACTTGACCATCTTTCATCTGAAAGAGCATTTAAGTATCTTTCTAACTTTTGCTTAGAATATTCAGTAGGCTTAACTCATTAAGCTGAACCTGAACATTCCTTTTTACTGAAGATTCATATTCAGAAATCACTTTTAAAAGTCAGTGGTTTTGCCACTTTGAATCAAATTGTTCAGCCAAAGGTTTCTAGGGAGATTTTAAATCACTCATGATGATAGTCACACTCAGCAACTTGCCTGCTTATCTGGTGATAAAAAGAGTTTATCGTCTAGACTGTGTTCTTTGTGTAAGGGAGTTATTTTAACTTAATTTTGTAGCTGGAGGCTATGTCAGGACTCTGCATATTTACTGGAGGTTCCCCATGCGACTTGGAGGACTTCTCCCACCAGAGCACTTTGCAGCAGTGAAACAGGTCTTGCAGATTTTCGGAGGTGCTCCCCTCTGCCCACCACGCCCAAGCAAGCGCAGGGCAGTCCCTGGGGACTAGGTGTTCCAAGGCAAGGACTGAGGTTGTCTCAAGTGGTGGGAGAGACTAAAGAGGCTGGCTATTTCTAGCCAAGATTTAGGTGCCGTCTGCTCTGAGAGAATTTGTCATTGTTTTTGGAAATGCAAACTTAATTAAAGAGTTATTACGGAGAGAGAAGTATCTGAAAAAATGTGATCTACCGTATCTTTTATCTTCTGCTACTTCTCCAGAATTTCATATCTTAAAAAATTACCTGGCCTAAAAACTCAAACTTGTTTTATTCTTTATGCCTCGGTGAAAACAAGTGCTTTGGAGGTCAAGCTTGATTAAAAAACAAACAAATAAGCAAACAAAAAAACCCAAACAAAAACAAAAAACAAAACCCCTCAGCCTTGAGTTTCATTCATGGAGTAGAATTCTTTGAGCATGTAGTTGAAACAGGAGGTAAAGAAGAACTTGCTGATACATCTTATTTTTATTGTCATTTAAAAAAATTCCTCACAAGTAGTGGTTTAGGAGCCTAAATTGTCACAGATAAAGCAGTGAAGTACCGCATTACATAAGCTGGTTTAGAGATAGAAGGCCAAGCACAGGAACAAATGGTAAATTTTTGTCAAAATACAAAGCTGATAGTGGTGCCTTAAAAGTCTCCAGGTCTGATTTTGTTATATTTATAACTGATTTGAAAAAAAAGGCATAAATGGTAGCAAAATTTTCAGATTAAACAATGTTACTTAGGTAACGGTTTGTAAAAGTTTGCTGTAAAGGATGTGCTGTGGACCAAAAGAAACTTTGCATGATAATAGCAATCTACTGGTTCAAAAAAACTGTAGGAATGAAGCACCCAATATCTTGAGACAGGGACTTAAGAGCCTCTGAATTCCTGTACCTCTTCCTCTAGCTTTCGCACTTCTGCTGGTTCAGTGTCAAAAAATTTCACCAGAATATGGAAGAGGCGTTGTACACTGCTAAGGACAGAGAAATGAGAATGTCTGCTGAAATCAGAGAGGATTGGGGATCCAGCCAAGCCCTTCAGTTAATGACAAAAGATTGTTTTTATGCCATATTTTGAGAGTAGTGGTATCAGCTGCCATCTCAAAGGGTGAATTCCCCTGAAAAGGACTCAGGGCTTCACTGGGACTGGATGTGCGGCTCTCACAATTCTTCTGACGTGTTTTGCAGTTCTCTTCCTGCACTCTCTCCTCATTGTAAATAGAGTCTAGCTCCTCATTTTTTCCTTCTCATCTTGTACTGAAAGACAGGATGAACCCAAACGTCAACTGTGAGGTTTAAAAGTTTCTTGGACAAAAATGCTTCTTTATAAATTTCACTTCAGGAGACCTTTGTATGCCTCTGCTGAGAGGAGTGTGAAACTTGTGAATTATTGCTGCTACAGGGATTGATTTTGATTTATAGAAAATGTTGGTTTTGTTTTACAAGACAGGAATGGCACACAGCAAATGTAAAGTTTACATAAACAGTGTATTGTCAATAGGTGTTAAGTAGAAACTGAAGGAGGATGACACAATTGTATGAGATACGGGCTAAGATGACAGATAATTTTCTTTCCTTGTCACAGCTGATGCTGATCAGCTAATACATTTTGAGCACTGGAAGAAACTCAATATTCAGTTTGTGGCAAGGTATCATCAGTCTTTCAAGGTGTTACAATATGCAAACACAGCCATGACCTAATCTTTTCTATGAACCACAAATGTTGCCAGGCACTTACACCTTTGTGGTTTGCCCAGATGTGGTGACAGTGTCAGTTGTTATATGTACTAGTGAGTTTCACACCAGTATCAACATCTGGAAAAATAAATAATCTTGCTTTGGGATTTCTGCCTGCAATACAGGTAGCAATATTTTCCTGACCTTGACAAAACCAGCATTTGTTCCCTTTCTCTCTGTTGCTGCATGTTGGGCGTGTAGCCCAGCCCATGGACGTCAGTGCAGCTGCACTTACCTGCACTGTTGATAGCTACGCACACAGATTTTGAGAGGTGAGACATTAACTTTCTGAACGGACAGCTGATTTCTTAATGAGAGAAATTAAGAATGTATTAGCCTCCCTTGCTCTCATGATCATCATAGGATCCCCACACAGTGCACAAGCTGATCAGGGGATTACAAGTAAGATCAAGTTCTAAACATCCACAGAGATTTTAAAAATCTCAGGAGAGATGAAGATCCCAATGATGATCTGTTAATAGGATGAGTCAGGCCAGTCAACACTGTATGAGTAGAGTGCAGCTTTGTCTGATGGCAGCATATACATTCATTGGGGGAGTCATCAGCTCCTGCAAGACTACTTGTATCTTAACTGGTCTTCGCTTACCGGGATCTGAAGTTGTGCAAGGTCAGGGTCCTCTCGCATCCGTGTACTCGCAGGCACTGTGACCTGCGTGTCTGGATGGTCTGGCCAGGATCAGTAGTGTGCCACACAGACAGACACCACTTATCAGGTCCTCTTCACATCTCTTGAGCTCTTCTTAATTAGTTATGATGAACTAATTTTGGACTTGTCTTTTACAGCCTTTAGATGAGGATGTTGTTTGGGATCTTTTGCCTCATTATTTTATCTCACCTCTCATTAGCCTGTGGCAAAATTCCTGAATTACAGTTGACAGGTTTTTCTTATCTGGTTATTTTATTGCCTCCAGTCCTTCATCTTCTTTATACCTTATCTTTAGATAGGTTTGTTCCTTCTCTTCTTGATATTTGGTCATTTGAATGAAATCACATATGTTGCTGTGTAGCAATTAACATAGGCTGTTGTTTAATCCTTGCTCGCTTGTTTCTTCCGGCGCTTTCACACACATGCACGTGCATACACATACATTTCCATTCACATCCATCTTGATATTTCTGTTACAAATGTCTATACTATGAGGAGGATAGATTCTCTAGCTAGTTTAACAGGTGGGAGACGGAGGAGCCAACCCACTGCCGTAAAGGAAAGCCCTTTGCAGTCGGCCAAGACAGAGTGAAAGGTCTAGTGAGAAAAGGAAGACGACAGTGAGAGGAGGAAGCAAACTGCCTGTAATCTCCATGTAACAGTCCTAGCACAAAGCAAACTGGCACAGGAAATTGCTTCTTTTAGAAAGAGCAATGGAAAAAGGCTGGCAATATAATGTGATCTCATAATATATAATACAATATATCATATATACAATACATATACATCCACATAATACAATGTTATATACAATGTACATATATATATGTACAATATGCAACAATATACAGTGTTAAAACCTAGCCATGAGAAGACTATCTATTAGGAGACCATTAAATTGAAAAATGTTCTAGCATTTCTTGTGAGGTGAAGATTGTCTTGAGGCTTTTATGTAGATAAAAAGTGGTGTCTGGTCTTCTTTTGGCAAGGAATATGAAAATGCACTTGTTGATTTCTGTGTGTTATAAAAAGAAGAAAAACTGTTTTGGGTGGTCATGTGGTCTATAATGATCTCACATGACCGTGTGAATGCAAACCTCATGTTAGGACTAAATTTCTCTCTTTGACTTTGAAAAAATCCTTTTAAACTAGTACACATTACACTCACATCCACTTGCAGTATCTTCTAGCAAGGTGTGCAGCGCCCTTAGTGAAAAGAAAATGTAGACTGTGAAAATGTTGTGGTTTGTTAGTTAAGCTTCTAAACTCGCTGGTTTGAAACCTTCATTCCCCTCCTCCCTTCTTTATGTCTCTATTTTGGGGAGGGCCTTCCTATAAGGCAAGAAAGTACCATGTTTTAATCTTTTGGTCTGCGTTTAGATTTCCCAGCATGGCATCTAGTTCCAGGAATGGACACAGTGGAACAGCTGTCACCTGGGAGCTAATTTATTTCTGTGTAGCATGCAAATTATCTTTTAAATAATTAGATACTGCACCTAGCAATGAATTTCCTCACTGATTTGCGTTTGGTATAAGGGCTGAAAGTTAACCCCATGATACCGGATTTCCTGACCATAATGTGCCAGTGCCATTTTCAAATTAGCATTAACAACAGGCCCTCAAGATTCAGCTAACTTGAAGTAACCCCTTCCGGTCGTGCGCATGAAACTGCGGCTCATGGTAATAATGAGATAAATAACATTTCCTTTTGCTGAGAGAAAAGTTCCATTGATTTCAGTATGAGTTCAACATGATTAAAAGCTGCAGGACTTGACCCACAACCAAACGAAAGATTGAAATCGCTTCTCTCACCTCCTCCCTTCGCCCTACAGTGAATGCACTTTGTGGAGGAAGCTAAGCAGGGTGGTGGGCATGCATCGCCCTACCCCTGCTGCAGGTCAGAGGGGGCTACCAGTGGCTGCTGTCCCACCCTAGTCCCGTGCCAGGGAAGGAAGCCCCTCAGCCCCTAGATTTGCAAGACCAACAGTCTGACGCCCCCAGTCATACTACTACTGATTATGTGTATGCAGACTGCTGCCCTTTAAGTTCATAAATTTATCAACTTAGCAAGCCAGCATAAAATCATCTTTGTTGCCACAGTCACTTGGCTACAAAATGCACTAGTGCACTTGAGAGTGTAAGCTTTTAGTGAGTTAGATACTCCTCCTCCGTATTACAGTATTTTCACAGCTCACTAAAAGCCTCAAATGCTTTTGAATTAAATTTTTTTTCAGGGAAACAATGCTTTTAGCTCTCATAGTTAAACCATAAGCCAACACTGTATCTGATGGAACTAAAGAGTTTTAACGTTTCTTTTCCTTTCTCCTTGTTTAGCAGACAGGTACTATGGACATTTTAAAGGAGGTCTTGGTGCAACTCTGCAACTGCACAGTTAAAATAAATGCTCCTCAGAATGCCTAGCTGCCTCAGCTGTGATCCCAGTGATATAGACATTAATGTGATAACAACAGATATTAGTCTTTTTCAAAAATAATTGCCTGTAGTTAAACTTCTGCAGCCATATTTGGGCCTGATTCTCATAGATGTTAGGTATTCCAGCTTAATTCAGAGTAGTGTCTGAGTGGGCTCAATTCATTACTTAGCTAAGCACAAATTTCAGAGCCAATGTTTTTGTTTCTACCTATGCAAACAACAGCTGAGGAAATAGGCTGTTAAGCCAGAAGATGACCACATCCAGTCAGACAGCTGTCTCTTCTGACTGCACCACAGTGGGATGCACTTCATCCCTCTGACTGTTTTATAGGATGCCAAGGCCTACTGGGCAAATTGTCAGGGCCTTGGACAGGCAATATTTACTGACCAAGAAAAGTCTCATCCTCACTTGTCATTGTGCTAGAAGAAAAAGACACCATTGCCATCAGCAATGGTCACCCTTCCATCTGCCTCATGCTACCACGGTAGGTGTACCCACTCCATCTGGGCCTTCAGCCATTACATTCCTGAGCAGAGAGGCCTTACAATGCAGTTGTTCGATGTCAGGGCAGGCAAAACCACAGAACCAAAGACACAGTATCGTAAAGCCGAGGATTTTGTATACAAACCTTTTATGTCACCTGGAAATTAAACAGCATTACTCCCTAGATTTGGAATCCACGTCAGAAAGGAGTTTCTGCAATTTTTATTCATTTCCCATAAGGTTGCATCTCAAAAAGGCTCAACTGGAATTTGAGCACCCAAGAGTGAGGCTCTTTCCAACAGGGAAGACCTCTCTCGAAGGAAGGAGAAAGCAAATTCCGGTAGGTTTCATATGAAGTGTCTCCTGTACCACACTCCTTCCCTTCCCTCGGAGGTCTCTGGTGCTCACTTGAAAGCCTTCAAATTCTTTCCATTGCCGTAGCAGCAGATAAAAAGAGAAGGTGGGGAGAGAGCTCTGAAATATTTTTTCTTTTATTTTTAAGCTTATAGATTTGTTACTGGTCATCAGTGCTTCATACTGCTTCACAAAGGAGGAATGTAACCAGCCAGTTACACCCTTTTGTATTCTCCCGAGATGAAGGCAACTGTAAGGCAGTTGCCAAGTTATGGAACGTGTCCACAGAGCGGTGGAATCTCCCTCTGCTGCATCTTAAGTACAAAACGGATAATTAGAGGGGTCTCCTGATACTTGGCAACCAAATGGATGCTCACTGGCATCATGCCTTTAATATGAGATAGAAGTGTTTCATGTAGGCTTCATTTGGCAGTAATGAAAACCAAATCTACTAACATAATGCATAAAAATCTGACCCACTAGTTTCTAAAATACTTAAGTAGCTTATTTATCAAATTAGGTGTGAGTGGTTTTTTGCTTGAGATTTTGTAATACTGTATTAATGAACTTGTTTTCAGTCATGACCTACAGAAGATGCTGGTTGCATCACATTAATGTGGCAGTAATGCTGATGACGAGGCAAAGGAGTACCACTGTTGCGTGAGAGCGAGTGCAGCAAAGGCATCACTGGAGGAAAGGCACAGACTTGGGCTGACAGTGATGAAGTGTCCTGTCAGGGGCAACATCATTATGCAACATTTTAGAAACATCACTTTCTAAAAGGCACCCTCTGAAATGTTGTGTGGCTCAGCCATCCCCTTCTCAAGTTTCTTCTTGTACCTATTCACCAAGTTTAGTCTCTGCGTAATGCTGAAGTTAGTAAGATGCTGTGTGTTAAGAACTTCTGGTATTTAACAATTTGTAAAGCATGTTGATAGACTAACGCATGGTGTAGCAATCAAAGTGTTTTGAATAACACATAACACAGAGTACTAAGTGCTCTATTTATATTGTGTTTATATTTGGTTCTTACCAGAAATGTGCTTTTAGTCATCTGTACTTACTACGCTTCAGTTTGCATCATGGAGCCATCTTGGTGCATGCAGGCTGGACGTTCAGATTTTCTGTATATATATGTCGGCTTTCCAACTAAGAGCTGAGGAATGTTACAGGGTCAGTCCTCTGAAGGAGTCCAAGAAGGCAGCGTGTATTTTTTAAAGGACGATTAGCGGAGAAACCTTACAGGCACAGTCATCCAAGCTGAGCTGAAAAGGACTTTCTTACTTTTTTTTTTTTAATAACTTGGTTTCCAGCATTTTAAGGACTTGTTTAACTGATAATTTGTCTACCCTGCATAGTGGTCTCAAGTAGCACCATAAGGAGGATGAACTTGCCACCGTTCATCACACGGTAGCAAAGCTATTTGCAGCAAGATGCAGGTGCACTCCGAGTGCCTCATCTCCATTGCAAGCTTTGGGGTTCTCCAGAGTTGGGGTTTACATGTCCACTGATCTGCAAAGGTCAGTTTGGGGACTGGTGATTTGAGGGGCCAGGTCTGTAGAGAAGCCCCTATTGGCAGACGTTAACCAGAGGCTCTTTGGCAAGTAGGAGTTGGGAGGGTGGCTTATGACTCTGGCAATACCTGTGCATGGGACAAAAAGTACAGGGGATTTTGCTGAAATGTAGTGACAAAGGAATTTTTTTCCCAGTGCCAGAATAGCAGATAGGATTCAGTGCTCACATGTGAAGGGAACGAGCAGCTTACACATGCATAGACCTGTGGTGATCCACCCCAGATGTCTGTTAGAAGACCTGTATTCACTGCTGTTAGCAAGGCGACATGAAAACAGGCTAGTGCTCCTTTTCCTGCACGCAGCCTGGACATGGTGGGTGTTGCTGTCCAAGAGGCTAAGCACCCTGAAAAGAATAAGGGATACTCCACACACAGCAGCAACAGGTACTGATATGCAATAGGACACAAGGCTGCACCAAACATGCAACAGAAATGCATGAAGGGAGTCAAACTCCCTTTCACTAAGGTGCTTTGGAAAATTCCACCCAGAAACTACAAAAGTGAATAATATCACTGGATATTTCTTTAGCTGTTCTCTTCAAACCATGTCATTTATGCTCACGTTACATTTTTTGTATTAGCTGTACAAGCTAAATGCTCAAAATATTTTGAGCGATAGGAACAGCATTTACTTATTTTAAAGTAACCATTTAGATCTTTTCTGCTTAAGTTCAACTCACACATCAAAGTACTGTTTACATTAGGCTGAAAGTGATTTATTAAGCAGTGTCATTTAATGAGTGTTTAAGCAGAAACACCACACTGGACTGTATTGATGCAACTCTAATAAATCTCACAATATAACAAACAAATTAGGAAAAAGAGGAACATTTTATGTTTTCAGTATTATTTTTAAAAGGACTAGGTAAAGATATAAATTTATTACTTATAGCTTGGCTAATCAGCGATTATTTAAACATGAAATGCATGCTACATAGAAAAGCTCTTTTTAAACCAGACTTTCAAAAATGAAGAGTGATTGTTCATTAAGAGAAATGCTAGAATGCACTGCTGTCTGGAATTTGCCGGATCCCATACCATTAGCACACCGTGATTACATTTAAGGGATTCCACCTTAGGCTTTTGTTCATCATGCAGACGGTGAGACTTATTTTCTGCAGGGATGAAAAAAAACAGAAAGGAAATGTGGCAGGTAGTGAGCATGGCTGAGAGGGACTAATGCTACTCAGTACATTTTACAGCCTAATTAGAGGAAAATTTGTGTGCTTTTTATGAAAAGAGAGACAGGATAAGAAAAGAGGAACACATGAAGGGATATCAAAGCACTAACAGCTTTTTTTGCTACCAGAATTAAATGCTAACCCCAAGGTGCACTGGTAAAGCTGTACTTACATAGCAAATCAATATAAATGGTAGACCCCTTTAGGTGGCTTTAGATTGCTATATATTAATGTAGTTTTCAAGGAGCAGCTAACTTGCTAATGAAGAGCTACGTTACTAAGAAACCCCACGTCCAAATTAGTAAGTGAAGGCTAGTCAACTGAATCTTACCACATTAATTTGCAGTCAAACCTTGCTGATTCATATTAATAATTATGCAAACCATTATGAGTGATTGAACTCTGAATTCATAAACAAGTAATTGCAGAAAAGCAATCATACCACTGCACACAGCATATTTGTTGATTCTGTGCATCAGATTTAATTTCCTTTTAATTGTTTTCATAATACATTACGTATGAAATAGTACTATGTGAAAAAATGCAATAAACCTTACTTCAGGGTCAGCCATAATCTCCTCATAAAAAGAGCAGACAGCAATGTTTTTATATCAATTTTAAAGAGCACAGAATTTTGAAAGTTTAAAGAGCAGTTCAGTGAGAATCAGCTACACAGTAACTGCTACTATCTAGTGAAGTAACTAAACTTCACCAAATTCCAGTGCTGAAATAACAGCAGATCTCTCTTGAGGATACTTAGAATAGGAAAGGACTGCAGTATCTCAACGTGAAGCGAGTATTGCTAAGATCTGCTTTCTGATAGTGCCTCCCAGTAATGGCACTTTAATCTAACAGTTATATTAAAAATGCAGAAAACAGAAATAATTTATTAGTCATGATGGATAACTGGCATTTGCAAAGTGAAGATGCTGGCAAGCAATACCTAGTGTAAACTATGACCCACATCCCCTCGAAGTCAGCCCCAGTGAGGTTTTGGACTGGGCCCAGCGGCATCAGTATCGTCTCTATGAGGTCTGGATTCAGTGGCCATTTTGCTCGAGCAGGAACTGCAAGATCAGTTGCACTGCACTATGTTTTGCTATTGCAGCTACAGAAAAAAGGGGTTTGTAAACCACAGGTTTTAAACCAGTTGTCTTCCAAAGAAAAGACATTGTGGATTTGGTCATAGTTCTGTTAAAAGTGGTAAAAAAGCACAGGCTTCCTTTCTATGATTTACTTATCAAAAAGTACAAAGGAAATGTCAGCCTATAAAATAGTGAACGCGCTCATTATTTTGTAAATCTGCCTGATGAAGTAAATCACAGATTCATTGTCCATAAGACTATTGATTTCACTAATTACTGGATCAGAGCAGTAACAGAGAGTCCTAGGTTAATGAATTTAACAGGAGTGACTAAAATGCATGGACAAACAGGCGTTCAGTGAGTAGAACTATAGCGCAAGGAGCTAAATAGCTTTCTTGCTACAACCATGGTATTGGTTCAACATTTGCTTGACTGTTCAGCAGTTGTAAGTGAATTTTAAGAAACTGCAAACCAGGGAACATTCTATGTTCTTTGTGATTAAGAAAAATGCTTTCAGGTGGTGCTTTATGGGATTTTACACAAATTAGTCTTGCTTTTTACCTACATAAACAAGCTGTCTTTCAAAATTATTGGTTAGATGATATTTAGCAGGAAATGCTCAGTGGTTTTATTGATATCGTCTTTAAATTTACACTTTATGGTTCCTGGTCCAGCTATGCAAGGTGTATCTGGGAATACTCTATATCTTCTACTGGAATCACAATATCTTTGTAATTAAGAGTCTTAGAAACATCCATGTATTGTCCCCAAAATAACGCATCTTCTCTTCTCCTGGCAAGATGGGACATTTCTTCTTATGTGCACTTGTGTTGGAGAAAAGACTTTTGCTAATCTGCAAACTGTGTTTGGGAAGCAATGTCAGAATGACCCGGAAATTAAAATCGCATTGCATCCCAACCCACCGCAGGATTTTCCTCTCCCCGCTCCCGGGAAGTGGAATTCCCTGCTCTTCATAGGCACTCCTGGCACAATAGTAGTATACTTAAGCCTGTGTCAGCTGACCAGCTGCTTCAATTTCATCTGTGTTTGTCCTTCTGGTTTGGTTCATGGTGTTTGTAATAGCAGCAGCTTTCTTCTTGCTGACTAGATAGTGGCAAAACCAAGAAGGAATGAGGTACACTGCAGCAAAAGCACACCAGCATCTGGGTAGCTTTTTCCATCGTGTGCCAAAAGCACCAACGAGAAACTCAGCTTCCATGAACTGCCAAAGTCATTCAAGTTTAAAGAATCCAAACGTGCTAAGGAATGGCTTTGAATATTCTGAGGTCTGAACATTTGAGAACCGATAAATTATCTTCCAGATGTAGCTGATACAGCCTTGAGATTTTGCATTTCAAGCATTACATTTCTTCTTAAAAAAAGAAATTTAAACCCACAAAAATGGACATCCAGCTTGAAAATTCACCGTGTTGTACTAAGGGTGGGAAGCTACAGCGAGGAAAGGAGACTCTACTACTTACAGATTAACAGGAGATTAAGTTCATCAACGACTCTGCCTTATATTGTATACTAAAAAACATATGTGCTGCTCTGCATATGCTTACAGTGCTGGACGATGGAAGATCCAACTCTGACCAGAGTCCCACTGAGTTTAATGGGACATAAGGCAGGTCACTAGTGAATTGTGAAGAAATGAACATGTTTTCAAGAGATCTGTATTAATGATTACTTAGAGACATTTAACAAAAGTTGCAAACGGATTCAAACCACTTCATAGACTGTCTGAGTTTCTGAACTTAGTTGTTTCCTCCGAGTTTATGTGTGTTGGTGAGTGGGGATAGCAAGGATGCAAGGAGTTGAATGTTTTTGTTACTGTTTCCAGAAAAGCTTTGAGTAGCAAAAGAACGCCGACAGACACAGCGTCCTCAAAATCTGTAGTTAATAACATGCCAGTAGTCTGCAGAGGGATTTTTCAAAGGCATCGTCACAAGGAATGGGTGTCCACCTGCCCTTCGAGCTTTTGAAAATCCCCTCCTTGTCCCTGTCTCACAGCAGAGGGAAGTCACCGGGAGCACAGGCGAGGCAGCAGCGAGTGCCTGCTGCTTAGGGCAGCAGTTCAAATTCCCTTAACTGGATACAGCGCGGTGGTCTCAGCGTGCACTCGCGCTCTGGTAATTTCATAAGCTCACCTGCAGGGAGGGATTATTCCACGTAGTTTAATGAGCCATCAGGTCTGCATTCCCGGTGCGTAAAGGTGTGCCCACAGGCCTTCCGTGGTGGCACCAGTTATCTCTGCTGTCATCAGGCTCATGGAAACAGCAAGAAAAGGAATGGAAGTAATTAAAAACATATCACAATCCTCATATTAAAAAGAAACCCACCATTTTTCAGGCTGTAATAATGAGATTTACTTTCACATTAAGAGGAATGAGAAAATCAAACCTTTTTTAAAAATTGGTCTCTGGTTTTTCTTTGCCATGTTGAACACATTCGTATCGCTGCTTTCAGTTTCTTTCTACGAGTGATTTTTTTTTTTTTGAGTGGATTTCAGCTGAGATTTTCCAAGAAAAGCACCCAATATGAAATGCATAAAGACAAAATCAACAATGGTCCTCAGAAGCCCATCTTTAATAACATAAGTGAAAATTACTTGGGCCTTGCTTTGCTTCATTTTCATGAAGGGAAGCCCAACTTGCAGAAGTTTGGAAGACATTGCAGTGGTGTCATAAAACTGATCTGTATGAGTATTGCAATTACACCAAGCTTGCGAATGATAAAAGATTAGGTCTACCAGAGCAGGTAAGCTCACTCTACAGAGCGGGTCTTCACCTTTCTGCCACTGCTTTCTTGTCATGGGATTTAAAATTATTTATAAAAACTTCAATTGCTGTTTTTCTTTTTTAACTTTGTATTTTCCTTTTTTTTTTTCCTTGTTGTACAAACCGAGTGTGTTATTCTGACAGTTTTTCATTCAATTTTTAAGATTTTCTGGCTTTAACATCTTGCTGTCAGTGATCCATCTCGTGCCATTAGACCTGACTTAGACGTCAGAAACGCTGCCAGAGGTTGGCGTCGGGTCCTCGGTGCCTCTGCTTTAGAGTGCCGGGACACACCGCAGACGTACGGCAGCTTCAGAATTAGCTTTCACAGAGGCAGAAGCCTTGTTCTGTGAAAGTGGTGTGTAGTTCCAAATGAAATGGAGAATACGGACAGCTCTCAGAAAGCCATGTGCACGCATACTCCATTTTTGCTTGCTAGCAGTGGCCAACTTTGTCCATTTTATTTAATGGAGTATCTCTTGAAAAGGGAAAGATTCCATGTCTTTTGTGCAAGGTGCCACTAAATATTTTTCTTCTTCCTCCCTTTCATCTAACGCAGGCTACACATCACAAATGAGGCAGAACAGACTTTAAATATTGTTTGTCAATGAAAGGCGAGACCAGCTTCCTAGCAACAAAAAGGATGTCGCTTATTGTCTTCAAAAGGAGACCATTTCATTCCCTCTCGTTACAAATGCCTTCCCATGATAGCTTCTGTCGCTATAAAAGTCTGCCAGCAGGGGATCCCCGTTAGGAAGTGACCAAGTTTGAAAACCCGTTATGCTCCTGGCAAACATTGTCATCTTGTACATATTTAGCCTGATCGCTCTGGCAGGTTATGAAAGACTAAATGGTGCAAACACACGTGGCAGATGCCGTTCTCATGATAGTTGAGGAGCCTTTGAGCCTCTGTTGGTAGCATGCCAGCTTCATCTTGTATACTGAAGAGCATTATACTTTCAAGCCTTCTACAGCTTGCCCTGAGGGACTGCTGCTGAAGTGGTAATAAAATTCAGAATGAGCCTCAGAAAGTCAACTTGTTGGTTTGGCTTCAGATGGGTTTTTTCATTATTAAACTTCCCTTCAGCAGCCATATGTAGATCTGCTTTCCCAAAAACACCATGTGCCCCTTTAGAAAGGTGATTCTAACTGAAAAGATAAATAGATAAAAATGCAGAGCCAGCAAAGAAAGCGAATTGTTTCTGTGAAGCATATCTTTAAATTGCCGTTGGTGGTTACATTTCTTCAGGTGAAGGGAAGTAAAGGGAGTCTGGGAGTAAATGTTGTTGACTGGTTGCTCCTCTTGGCAGCCTATCTAGAAAATACAGACAAGATATTCTCTATTCCCCAAAAAAGGGCATTTTGTTTGCATTAAATAGCGCAAACTGGGTGACGCATTTCAGGTTTTGAGCTCCAAATCTGTGAATGTTGACGGGAACAGTTAAAAATGCAGTTATGGACTGAGCTGGTAACAATAGCAGTAATATTTAGCATCCCTGAAACATTTTATAAACATCACTCAATGCAACATCTCAGTGAGGCAGGTGAACAACTTAACCGAGGTAAGGCAGTTGGAAGATGTGCCTCAATCAAGAGATGAAATCACCGTATCAGGGTTAGAATTAAAATTAAGATGCCAGCTTGAAAACAAAATGTTTGTCAGTGGAACATGGCTTTGAGCAGGGCGTATCAGTAAAAAGAGAGTGTCTTTAATTATCTTAATGTATTCTTGTGTAACACCCCCCTTTTCCCTGCTTTGCTATCTAATATCAACATGGAGTTAAAGGTTTGTGTTGGGTGGGATTTTTCTTCTGACATTTAAGATTTTTTAAATATTTGGGGAATATCCTGTTCTTCTCTAGCTCTCTGCACACGTTGTAGGTATATAATTACTTAAACAAAGATACTTAAAGCTGAGCTCATCTTTTCTAACATTTCATATTCGAATGAATAGGCAGTGTCAGTCGTGATAACATGCTATCAGAGACTCCTAGGCTGGGCAGCATTTACCATAGCAAGGACAGAGTATTTGTAATAGTGTCAACAAATATTTATACTGTGAAAACATCTATTGGAGAGAGCCCCACTGTGCTGGACGCTGCAAATCTAGGAGAGGCAACCCCAGCCAGCCTGCGATACAAAGAGGAAGGCAGAGGAAGGGGCACAGTGGGAAGGGGGAAGAGAGCTTACGATGGGATGAATATGTAAAAAAACCAGCAAAGTTCTGCCAAAGTGCGCAAAGTGTTCATAATTGCGCAGGGCATTAGTGAGAGCTGATGTTTCATTCACAGAGTGGGAGGGGGGAAATCCTGCCATTTGGCATTAATGAAAAAAAAATCTTCTGCAAAAAGGAAACTGCACATTAGTTTTCTGTAGACAGATATGTCAGAATTATTAAACTTGTGTAGCGCCTTTTAAGTTGCTTTATCCAGATGTTCATTTAAAGACCATGCAACTGAATCAAGCGATAGCGTATGCATACTCCTGACGCATAGCAGTGCCAAGCATGCTGCTGCCATTCCAAAGACAAGAATGTCAGTCGCAGCCACGCAAATGCACTCATCTTAAAACTCCTGGGTGACCCTGCTGACATCTGTTCAGTCATTACTGGGATGAACGTGGTGCACCTCCCGACTCCAGTTAGCATTGACAAGAATTACACACAGAGCATCTCACTGAAGCTGTAAAAATTGTTCTTCGTTATAGAGGAAAGAGAAATAAATCACAGCTTTTTAACCTAGCTGCCTCCAGTTATATTTACAGCCTTGAGATTCTACATCAAGTCCTGTCCTCTCCATCCTTTTACTCCTTTTTCACAGAAGAATGCTGTCATGAATGCTGTCACTGAAAGAAAAAGTTACAAGAGCTCCCTCCTAGAATAGGTTCAATTTAGCTTCAGCACTAGTGCAAAGAACATATTGCAAAACTGTGGTGGCCTGTTTTTCTGGCCTTTATTAATCCAGAAACCTTAATGATGAACAACATTTGTGTCATTGTCTACACAAATTTAATTTGTTTATGCAGCAGTTCAGTTAATCCTGCAATCTGCTTTTCTCAAATGAGGACAGATAATGGAGACACCGTTCTTTACAGGTCTTCAGGCTTTTAAATTCTGATAAAATCAGGATTCTTCACTGGGTCTTGCCACAGCTCTGAATTAAGCCACTTTAAATGTAATTACTGAAGCTGGCTGTACATCAGGAACATCCATTAAAAGAATTGATTGACCATGCTGTTACAGGAGGCATTTTATGAACAAACGATCATGATGGGTCCAGAACTGTAATTTATAAAGGAAAAAAAGCAGGTAAATACTTTATTAGTGGTTAATGAGAGGTTCACAAGATAACTAAATTTCTTCTTTTTTAACCAGCTACTTCAGGGAACCTTGGTCCATGGCCATCTATCACGATCGGTTTATTGATCTCAAGAAGGAACTGCGCCAAATCCTGATGTCGGAACAGGTAAGAAAAATGACTGGCGAGTGCTTTTTATTATTTAGGTAATTTGTTAGTGTTGTTCACTTTGGTTTCTTCTCCCATCTTTCTCCTAAAGCTTTATGTTTCTGTTCAGCTATTTGCTCTGGGAAACCTGAGCAGATCCTATAGCAAACAGGGGGTTCACCAAGTACAGCATACTGTTCAGTTTTGTTATTCGGGCATATTTTCAAATTTGCCAGTAGAACTTTAGGTTGCTTTGTTTTCACAGCACTTTTGCATTACACGTGCAGTTTAGTACAGCTATCCAGCAGAATCTGGAGGCTTATTTGTTCAGTTATCCCCTTTTTTAATTAATGTTTCCTAATATGAATACACTGCAGGTCATCCTAAACCTGTCTCAGCTGAGCCTATGAGAAGTAGATTTTTCAACATCTACCCACAGGGAATGGCTTTTGTAGCTGAAAGAGTGAAAGCAACTGGCTTTTTCAGTGATAAGTGGATTTCCTGAATAAGGATGAAATTAAAATGTTTGCTAATGCTGTTTACAGCATTGGCCTTAGTACCGTAGACGGAGGTATAAAGTCTCAGCAGCCTGTAACTTCGCCTGTTCAAAATCCAAAGCCCACTGCACTCCACGAAAAGAACTGCTAACTGCAGATTTCCAACAACCCCAAGAATTGCCTCCCCCACCCCCTGATGAATTTCTGGCCAATCTCAAACATTAATTTGCAGTCTGGATCTTGATACTTCCAACCCACCACTTGGGACCGATTTACCCTCTCTCTCCTCATTCTGCTTTTGCTTTTGTCTAACGCAATAGAATCCCGTGTGACGGCAGTATTTTTTAAGTATTCACTCACAGAGTTAACTGTGCAGAAAACAAACAGAATCAACTGTAAATGTAGGCAGGGTGACAAAAGGAAGGGACGTTGCATAGACTGTAGCCCACCCATTTCCATGGCCCAAACTGGCATGCTGTCGTATGTCACAGCTGTAGCCACACAAACGCTCGACCCCTGCCTCCTCCCAGAAGGGCTAGATGCAATTTTCCTCCTATTGTCATGATACAGAAAGTGCCTCAGTGCAGTTTTATTTTAGATTCCCTTGGAAGACAGCTATAAAAGAACACGAAATGACATTCTGTGCAGAATGGGAGGCCTGATGAGAAATGTTTTTCTTGCCATTATTCAACCACACTTCGCATGCTGTGTGAACAACTTGAGAGGAAGGGGAATTGGTGTCCTACAAATTAAAGACTCGCTTGCCTTACCGTTTTCTTGTTGCAGTAGTCCTGACACACAAAAATAGTCTCACTGAACGTACTGAAAGCACCTCTATGAGTCAGAATTGCTTATGTGAACATAGATGACGGTATCTGCATCTGATCGCAAATTTGTCTTTACTTTTTGTGTTTTTATTTGGATTTTCTTCACGGTGACTTTAACTATTATTTACTAACTGTCACATTTATATGTTTTCCTTGGGTGTTCCTTCTAGACACGTTGCCAAATACATAGTAGGTACCATGCACTTAATGGAATATATCTTACATGCCTCGGGACTGGCTGTATTTCTATATGGAGCAAGAGACCTACTGTCTTTGCTTCCTGTTGCTCATATTCCAGCTCACTTCAGCATGCAGATAAACTAGTAATGAAATGTAAAAAGGAGGGAACAATACACCTTTGAAAGAGATGTTTAAGAACTGCGAGTATAAATACACAGAAGTCGGACATTTCGGGTTATAGTTTCCACAAAAACTGGAAATCAGTCTCATGCATTTAGGGGTATTTACGGAAACGTTCACTAGCAGCAATATATGCATAGAAAAGCCAGTTACAGCTGGGGCAGGGACTATGTTTTTAGCCTGTGTATTGAAATTGTCACCCCAACACTGCCCTTGATGTATGCGTGACTCTTGCACGGGATGCTCTTGCCTGTCGCTGAAAGCCGAGCGATGGCGCGGGGAATGTTTACCCTTTCGCAGAGTCACAAACGTGTTTATTTCAACATGCAGAGCTCCAGCTATGCAAACATGCAGATGGCAGGGCTGGGTTTTTGCAGCTACATCAGCTGTTGAAGTATTACAGCAAACTGAGGGCACACATGTGCAGCGCGAGATTTTCTAGAAAAGGCACTTGTCCTCAGTAAGAAATAATGGTCTGATTTTCAAACTGCAGCTGGGGTTGCTCTGAGAAGTCAGTTAAAAGCAGCTAGTGAATTAGCACCGGGGGGGGGAATTTCCTCCGGTGAGCGCTAGAGACAAGGCCGTGTCGGAGAAGGTCGGGCATTTCCACAGGTTCTTGCGCACGAAGACGCTGGTTCAGTTCCACGCAGACGTGGCGTCCGTGGCCATTCACGCAGACGAGGGCGGGTAGTTCTGGAGGGGTAAACAAC
>NW_009198410.1:33958-41231 GCF_000690835.1 Fulmarus glacialis | reverse complement strand
ACTTATGATATTACTCCCTATCACTATACCTCCAATTTGTAAAGATCATCCTGAAGTCTGATCTTCACCACAAGGGTATTTTCGATTTCTCCTGTTTTGGGGTGACTCACAATTTTCATGCACATACTCTTTATTCCCTTATGTAAGTTAGTGTAAGTATGGAATAAATCTGCACTGAAACAGCCCCATAAAAGATTCCTTTTGGATTAACCTGCTTTTAGTAAAGAATTGAGAAAAAGCCCTGCTTTTTTTTCAGAAATAGTTTCTTTTCATTTGAACTGTATTTTCCTCATTTTCTTACGAGAATATCCTGTACGACGTATATGTAAAACATCATGTACTATTAACCATTGTCCACCAGAGCAGCCATTCTGATAAAGAAGGAAATTATATAGTTCTTGACATAACTATGCTCGCTGTTTGTTTCAGATCTTATTATCTCCTAGGAGCTTACAAAATGTTTGGTTTAAAAAAAATTCAGACTCTTTCCATGTGCTGAAATCAGACTGATGTCTATAACTTTCTGGTTCTTCTTTCACCCTCTTTTAAGAGTAAATACTATATGTGGCCTTCTTCAATACCCTAGGACTTTCCCCATGCTCAGTAGTTTGTCAAAGAGAATGACTAATGATTACAAGATTGTATTAGCTAGTTCCTTAAGTACTTTGGGGAGAATTTTATCTGAGCCTGTGGATTTGAATGCATCTGATCTATGTACACTTTTAAAGCTATTTTTTTACACATTCTGGCTATCCCTGTCTCCACATTGAAATTAATGTTCCTTGGAGTCTAGTCACAATTAATCTTTTTTTTTTCTTTCTTTTTTTTTTTCCTTTTTGGGAAGAGTGAAGTGAGAACAGCATTGACTACTTCAGCTTTCCCTGCACCATCCATTATGTTTACTTTTCCCTCAAACAAATAACAGCACTCAACTGTCTTAGTCTTCCTCTTAGTTCTAATGTGGATGTGGAACTAACTTGTTGCTTTCTTTGGTCTCATGGTAGTTTTAACTTGTTTTCATTCCTGGCCTCTTTTGATATTGTCTTTTCAGTCTGCACTCTTTTCTAATGCATTCTCTACTTCTCTCCACTTTTATATGACTCCTTACTGATTTAAAAGCCTTTTGAGACTCTGGAGGTCATCCAAAGGGCACAGTTCTAGGTGGGTGCTATGACAAATATTGTGTGTGTTTATCTATATTGCACATATACACAGTGGCATATCTATACAGATTTATATTCTTCTACCAAATATTTATTCAAAACATATGTATCTATTCCCAGTAGATGTAGTGGAGTACTGAGGTCACTGAAGTAGTGCACATTTCAAGTACTTCATCCTTGATTTTCTCTCCTACTGAAAAGCTGTGCAGGTGTTGGAGACCATTATGTAGGATAGGGATCAACCTCTGAAGTGATATAAATGATAACCCATTATGTGGGTGATAATGCCAAAAAACAGAGGAAACAACCTAACATACACATACCTTTGTGATAGGATATGATGTAATCCACTAAACTGTGATTTTCTTTGCATTCCTAGGCACAATAAAACATTCTTTAATATTTCTTAGAACAAAAAATTACTTGCAGTCTTGCACAAAAGGACCCACCCTCCCACTCACCCACCCAATCAATCAAAAAATGACTTTAACGTAACTTTAGAAAGTGAAGAGGTTAGTACCGAAGTGGCTAACATTTTGACTGTAGCAATGACAACATGCATCTGCTCTGAAGGAAAAAAAAAACCTCTGAAATAGGCAGCTATAAAATTATCTTCCAGAAAGTCAGCTAGAAAAATGTCCTGATTATACTAAAATACCACTGACCAAAGAAGTTGAGGAAGATGACATTCAAATGCAATTGAATGTGCATGTGGGACAGTGATAGGATCCAAAGTATTCTTTGCCCACATTCTTGCTGAAAAAGACAATCTTCAATTCTTGAATTCAGGACATTCGGACAATGGTTTCTGTCATGAAAACCTTTTCCTTCTTTTTGTCTCTTTCTTCTCTCATGAATCATCAGCTGAAGGGAGGAGGTCTCACTCAATACAAGTAGATGTGTTTTGAATATTCTATTATTCACTGTTTATTTAATTGATACATGTTAACATATTAAGTTCACAATTATCATGTAGAATTACCTGCTCAGAAGTGAATTAAAAAATCTCTGTAAGTTGGATTAGCTGAAGACGTTGTAATTCTGAGAAAACACCAAAAAAACCCCACCTAGAAATGCTATAAATCATTGTTTTCTAACTTTTTATTTCCATTCTTTTTCCTAGTGACATGCATTTTATTTTATTTTTTGACAAGTATGCACATAATCAAGTTGCAAACCACTGATGGGAACCTGCCCCTTACAGGCTTTCATGTATAATAAAAGAATTGCATACTATATTGTAATAAATTGCTTAAAGGAGTGACAACTTAATTATCTAGACTGAGCAATGGGCTAGAATTGAAATACCTCATACCTGTGGATAATGACACAGTTAATCTGATCAGAATAGTATCTGGAAGACAACAGTTTGTTTTCTGACACCCAAATTAATCACCCAAAAATAACTGCATGAAGATGCAAACAAATGTTGATATACCATTAAGAATGCAGGAACATGGCCACAGCCTGGAATAGTAATATAGTTGTAGCATAGCAGATATATATAAAATGAAGAACAAGGGAAGTGATAAATGATATCTTAATATACATTTTGTAGACTCAGCTCCCTCTAGCTTTTTATACGATGCTCTTCTAGATCATGTCTGAGTTTGTTGGAAATATTTTTTTTATACTGAATCTGCTAAAATTTCCATAAAATGAACAATCAGGAGTGACAAATCACTACATACATCATATGTAAGAGACAAAATAGTTTACCTGTATCTACATAAACAGACCTTGTTCCAAGGGAGGGACAGAAGGAATAATATTAATCTCCCTATAACTAGTAATGAAGGAATCCCTGAATTTTCAGTCAGGAATCCTCAGCTTCAAACTTCTATCTGCTAACATTTGAAATTGAGTATAAGGTTTGACATGTATTGATAAACCTACTTTCTACAACTGTAAGGAAACAGTAATTTCTTCGTGCCAGACTATGTCTGAAATAATGTTGTTTATGTATGTATTTTGCTTAAATGACTAGGAATGTATTGCACTTTCTTTCTTTTTTACTCTGCAGTAGCAATACAAAGAGATGTATTGCTCAGATCAAGTTCACATGCTTGATCACCGCTTGATCATGCGATACTGTACGCCAATTGGTGTGAGACAGTGTAAGGCAAAGGCATAACTGATACTATGGAAAATGAGGCAAAAGCATGGCAGATGCAAAATTTCTTGGGTAATAAGTTAAAAAGTAAACAGGTACTAGGTTTATTCAGTTTATTGTATGACAGGACATTTAAACACAGTCAATTTCATGTAAATGGTAGCGTAACATGGATACATAAAACAGGGGTGGAGAGCAGGCAAAGTGGGAGCTAGACTATTTTGTAACCTACAGAACCCCTCCCATCCTTGCAGCAGGAAACCTGGCCAGTGAAGTGACAGACAAGAACCTGCTCATTGCATCCAATGGATATAGTTTTGTTACTGTGGCTTTTTTTAGTTTGGCAATAAATCAATATATCCTGTATGAGTGGAATAGTTTGGGGTCTTATGTACTGTATTGCTGTTACAGTTCTTTTTGTAACTTCTGGTGTAAATATGTGCCTGAGGAAAGACTCCTGACTTGCCTGGGAACTCAGACAACCCATCCTAAAACGTGACAGGACCCTGACAACCTACGTTTGATAGCTGTAGTGCAATGTAAATGATTATCTGGGGCTATTGAAGACAAATCCATTCTGGCAGAGCCTAAGGAGTGGTAGTGATTACCAGGTAAAATGGTATTTGCACATGATGGTGGTGTCTCTCTGACTTCAGTCTGGCTTTTCACACAGCGGGGGCAAGGCCCTTTAAAAGCACCAGAATGTACAACGAGAAGTGAATGGGACATACAGAGGTAAAGGTGAGGGGAAGCCTGGGAGTGAGTAACATATGATTTTGGTATCCCAACTGCCAAATTAATCTTCAGAAAACCAAGGGAATATTTGAAAAACTAATAGGACAACATTTCAATCCTAAAAGCCATAGCCTACAGCCAAAAGCAGTAGGACTGGTAAGTATGCAAAAACTTACTCTCTTCACATGAAGCTGCAAAACTAGATTATCAGTTGTGCAAAAACTGGATTTGTCATTATTTTGACACTTTGGCTTCAACTACCAGGACTTCGAGACAATATGAACTGAATCAAGTTAGTCAAAGTATATGAAATACTTCCCTGAAAGTCTGGAATATTGAAGCATTGTTGTTGTTCTGAGACCTGGTGATTTTACAGTTCTGAATTATTTTTAATGTGTTACAGTTTTGGAGAATATTTGATACACACTTCTTTCATTCACAAATTTAAATAAAATGGATATAAGCATGTTCTGTGCTACCACAGTTTAAATATTTCTTCTGTCCGAGAAGGGGATTCAGGATAACCTAAATAGCTTTCTCTTTTCTTTTTTCTCTTTTCTTTTCTTTTTCCTTTCCTTTCCTTTCCTTTCCTTTCCTTTCCTTTCCTTTCCTTTCCTTTTTTTCTTTTTCTTTTTCTTTTTCTTTTTCTTTTTCTTTTTCTTTTTCTTTTTCTTTTTCTTTTTCTTTTTCTTTTTCTTTTTCTTTTTCTTTTTCTTTTTCTTTTTCTTTTTCTTTTTCTTTTTCTTTTTCTTTTTCTTTTTCTTTTTCTTTTTCTTTTTCTTTTTCTTTTTCTTTTTCTTTTTCTTTTTCTTTTTCTTTTTCTTTTTCTTTTTCTTTTTCTTTTTCTTTTTCTTTTTCTTTTTCTTTTTCTTTTTCTTTTTCTTTTTCTTTTTCTTTTTCTTTTTCTTTTTCTTTTTCTTTTTCTTTTTCTTTTTCTTTTTCTTTTTCTTTTTCTTTTTCTTTTTCTTTTTCTTTTTCTTTTTCTTTTTCTTGCCTTGCCTTTGCCTTGCCTTTCCTTGCCTTTGCCTTGCCTTTGCCTTGCCTTGCCTTGCCTTTTCCTTCCCTTTTCCTTCCCTTTCCTTTCCCTTTCCTTTCCCTTTCCTTTCTTTTTTCCCCTTTCTCTTCTTTTCCTTTCTCTTCTTTTCTCTTCTTTTCTTCTCTTTTCTTCTCTTTTCTCACAAAACATTTTTTATCAGACCAGAACTTCTCATATTCATGTCAAATTGTGATTAGTTAACTGTTTCGTTAGTGCACCTATGGCTGAATCTGTACCTGAGATACCTGATCATTGCAGAAGAAATCCTTTTTCAATGACACTTCTTAATATAGTGAAAATATATTATATTATACAGTGAAAATATTAAGAACTTCTATTCTTTTAAAAGAGTAAAGAATCATTTTCTGAAATGCTTAATGTGCTTGTGTACTTCAACATAATGAAAGGTTTATATTGTTCACAGCTATTAATCATTAACAATTCTGAATCAGTTGAAAGTAAAATAGATTTTTTACAGTTTTCCACATAAAACCTGACACTGTGTGTCCTCTGTAGAGGTTGTGCTTATTCAAAGCAATAAAAATTTTGCTCAATAAGTTTAGAAATTAGTCCTTTAATTGTGAATATCACTAAAATATATATCAGGGAAATTCTAATATTTTGCAGCTACAATTCTTAAAAAAAATTGCTTTGAGGCAGAAGCCTACTTTCTAATAAACAGTAAGGTTGCCTAGTAAATGCTCAAACATATTTCACAGAGACAGGACTGATCCTGCTGCTGGTTAAACTGGAGAGAAATAATTTCTTTGTGAATTCTGGGGTGAGCACAGTAGAGTACCTGATGTGTTAATAACAGTTTATGTTATGACTCTTCTTCCTTAGCTATGAGTGAACCTCTGTCACAGGTTCTGTATTTAAGGCATGAGCTGGCCAGTGGGCAATTACTGGGGGGCAGAGAACAAAAATAAAATTATAATATAAAAATAGAACTTTAAAGCCCAGCTCCACAGTGTGGAATCATACCAAGAAATTGCAAATTTCACAGCATTCATAGTTAGAAATTGTCTGGCTTATTTCCCCCCACCTCATGGGAAACATCACACACAGCTTCTTATACCTAATTTATTTTGGTTAACAGCATGTCAGGGTATTTCCAATTTCAAAGGAAACTTCATTTCCGTAGTAGGCAGCTTTGCATCAGCCAGAGCACTAAGGTAGTGAGCATGCAGTAGCTTACATCTCTCTAGCACTCACCTTGATTAAGATAATTCAGTTCTCTTTTTCTGACAATACACTTACCAGAAACTGTATTTCTCAAATGCCGGTAGAAGCCTTTTATGTATGACGTCCAGTGACGTCATTACATAAATTTTGGAAATAGCAGTCAATTAACCAATGATGTCATCTGGTTGACAAGATTCCCCTGTAGAGAAGATTTCAAAATAAAAACAGTAATAAAGAACTGATAAACTCTTACTAGTCTGAACTACTCGAGCTTTTCAAACTGATTTCTTTCCTTCTTTTTGTGTACACTTCAGGAAAACAGAATTCTGTACAAAAGCGAAAGTCAGAGAAGAGTTAGATCATCCTCTTCTTCCCACTATCTGACCTTCACTTCGCTCTTTCTCACTGTTAGACTTTTGACTAGAAATACATAACATAACTGGCAACAACGATAAACATTGCCCTTTCCTTTTTATTTCCCAGAGAGATGGCTGATCAAGATATTGCCAATGATCATATCACAGAACTAGTTCTTATTACAGACTTCATTGCAAAATTACTTATGACACATTGTACCCATGGATTACATCTGTTACAAAAGGCACAGGACTGCATTTAAATAGGAAGAAGAAAATGTGTATACAGAGATCTTGGTAGCTGTGTCAAGTATTTTTAGTAAACAATGCGTTTTGTTATAACTGTGGAACATTGTGGATTGAAAATGGAATTCCTCAGCATCTTCAAAGAATTTCAGATTAACATATTTCAAGTTCAGAATGAAAAAAAATTACTTATCTAGTCTATGACTACATATAACTGTTTTGGTTCTCTAGATTATGATTTCTTGAATAACACAGGCCATATGCCCTAATGCCAGAATTGTTCCCTTTGGAGTCTCATTAGTTTAAAGACTATCTTCTAGAAGATATCAAGTCCTGATTTAAAAACTCAGAGAACGTGGGAAACACTGAAGGTGATAGCAGAAGTGTCTAGTACTGGGCAACTCAGTGGTTAAGTCTTTACCTGTTTGAGTCAGAAGTA
>NW_009198410.1:24924-33938 GCF_000690835.1 Fulmarus glacialis | reverse complement strand
CAGCAGGAACTGTGGAAGAGTCTTCTGTAATTCAGTATCAATTTAAACAAGTCATGTTACTCCAATTAATTTTTTATTGTTTTTTTTTTTTAAGCATGAACTACTAGTAGTACTGGCGGATAAGAACCAATTTTCATGTAGATAGACAGGTTCTGTAAAATGGTAAAATGAGGTTGACATGATTACAGAATGACATTTTGAAAGACGGGAACATGAGACAAAGGAAAACCTTACATTTCTTAGTTTAATGTGCTGGATGTAATATCATGATTGTGAAGTCTCATTCTAAAACATGAAAGCAGTTGTATATTACTTTTCCATTAAAGTAATTTGAGCCAACCCATTTGAAAACTTTTTCTCAGTTATCTTTTTTGTTAACACTCCAACAAATTGCATTAAAAAATAGTCTAATGCTGTTGCAGAATACATGTTGATACTGAATAATTATAACTCTTATTATTGAAGTCTGCCTGAACAGGTTAAAACAACCTTAGAATAGTCATGCAATTTGGGAGAAATGTTATAAGAGGATCATATAATACTAGAATGTTAAATTCCAAATCCACAGCAGAAAGATCACAAGAAACATCCCAGGTCTTCTGGGGAAAAAAAACAACTAAAGAAGAAAATTTTTATGACATTTTGTGAAGTCAAAAATAACATCTGACTTATGCTGACTATGAATATGATGAAGCTTGCTGTTAAACCTAACTTCTTATTATTGAATTATTGCCATTATATATCACATCACAAGCTTAAAAAATTATGACTGAACTATAAATTTATGACTGCAGCGTTTGGTTTCAAAACTCTCAGGGTGCTTAATAAGAGCTCAATTCTCATAGAAATACAATACCTGGTAGTGATGTCAACATTAGTAGCTACTTGTGATTATACCTCTCCCAGCTGGGATAGAGTTAATTTTCTTTCTAGTAGCTGGTATAGTGCTGTGTTTTGGATTGAGGGTGAGAATAATGTTGATAACACACTGATGTTTTAGTTGTTACTGAGCAGTGCTGACACAGAGTCAAGGCCTTTTCCTGCTTCTCACACTGCCCCACCAGCGAGTAGGCTAGGGATGCACAAGAAACTGGGAGGGAACACAGCTGGGACAGCTGACCCCAACTGACCAAAGGGATATTCCATACCATATGACATCATGCTCAGTATATAAACTAGGGGAAAATCTGGCCAGGGGTCTGCTGCTCAGGAACTGGCAGGGCGTCGGTCAGCCGGTGGTGAGCAATTGCATTATGCATCACTTGTTTTGTATATTCTTTTATCATTATTATTATTTTCCCTTTCTTTTCTATCCTATTTATCTCAATCAATGAGTTTTATCTTTTTTTCTGATTCTCTTCTCCATCCCACTGCAGGGCGAGTGAGTGAAAGGCTGTGTGGTGTTTAGCTGCCTGCTGGGTTAAACCACAATCCCTACTACATTGATAAATTCAAGGTTCATATATCTCAGAGCAGAATCGAATCCAGAAAGTGAATTTTTCTTTTAGTTTAGCAATGGAGCCACATGCCACATGGAACTATGACTGAAGAAATATCAAAAGCTCATTTAAAATATCCCAAGCTCCATGATTCCCTTTTGCACAGAAAAGGTTTTGGGTCTTGGCTAAAACTATGTAGTTCAGATATCCAGTAATTACTTCTAGCTACCACAGTTATTTCTGCCAGCTGGGCAAATAATTTCCTGTGAATATTCACTTTTAAGTGAATCCTTTCGGTTGTACTCACTGCTTTATGTTCGCCTTTTTGTGAATATTCTAGCAAATGAGTTGTTGGAAGGAAGATGTGCCAATGAGAATAATTTTCCATAGCAATCACAGAATATTCAAATAAAATGAATAATGAATTGAGCAACTTAAATATTTATACTTTCAATTCTGGGCTTCTCTGGCCCTGGAAATTCTTTATGTTTCAGAGAAGTCCTACTGTGTCCCAATTGCTTTAGTTGCTTTAGTCTTCTACTCACTGATGTAAGAAGATTTATTTCTGTAGATTTGTACCAATGGAAATTAGAGCAGAATTGTGATTTTATCTTTAAAATATGCTCACAATAAATATTTTGTGAACATGCTATTCACTACTGTCTGCAGAAAATAGTCTTTGAATAATCACTATATTTAAGAAATACAATTGTGAATAATTCATACAGAAGAAGGAAGATAAATTAGCCTATATTTCTATTACAAATAATTAATCCCAGACTCAGAGTTTTCTGCCTGATTAGAAAAAGTATCTAAGGCAGCATGATAGTAATTGTTGGTCAATAAGAACCATTTAAGGAGATTCACAGTAGGTATGAATTGTGTGGCCGTATTTGCATGTGTATATATTTTAATGTGTTTTTTATTATCTCAACCCTTCTAAATGAAATAGTAGACCTTTTACCATTATCTTAAGTTTCTCTGCTTTTTGAGCATCTCTTTTTAGAACAGAGTTTTTGTTTGTTTACAGTTACACTACTAATAATAAACTAACAATTGTTACATTGAGTTTAAGAAAAATGTTAATCACTTATTAAGGTCACCTTTTTGAAAAATTACTTGTGGTGATTACAAGATTAAAGAAAAAGAAGAAATTAAGCAGGGAATATGCAAATTAAATTTACATTAATTACATTTCTCTGCATGACAAGGACTAATGATATTATTTTAAAATGTGAGTGTTACTCCTGAACTGGTGTTTCACAGCTGACTTTAATTGTCATGGTAATTTCATAATGGATCTTAATAATATTATATTCACAATAACAGCATGTCTTTCAAGTATGAGAGCAAAAATAATTTGCTATTAGTTTCCAGATTATGTTTTTTTACTTTATGTACTTTTTTACATCCAAATACTACAGAAAACAAAACAGAAAACAAAAAGCTCTCATTTCTCTCAAAAACCGGAACACAAGTCAATAGCTAAATCAAATTATGTAGTGACACTATTTTATTTAGATAAGGAACCTTTCACAAAACAGAGGCACTTTTTAGACAAAGGTTTTTCAAATGTTATATGCTGTCTCTGTTAGAATCTTGCACGTTTTTCTATCTCACACTCGCAATAAGGATGCTTTCACAAACCTCTCCCTCAAGATAATGTAAAATTGTTATCTGATTTTTCCTTTATTTCTTCTGATTTGAATAATGGCATAGCCAAAATTAGAAAAATAACCCATGGCACCAGACATATATATAAAACCAGCTTTAAAAATACTAAAACAATCGTAAAATAAGTCCTGCAACAGAAATTTACCAATCAGAAATAAACTCTTAATTTAAATGCAACCTTCATTATTTGGGACTGTTGTACAACTCTCCCAACTGCAGAACAGCAAGCCCAGTTTCAAAGCCTATGGACATAAGGGTTTTGTGTAACCCCTAAAAATGAAACAGTATTGTTTGAGTAGAACTACAGACTAAAGTGTGTGCATTGGAAGCCAAAGAAGCCTTGTGGAAAATAAACTTTCTGCATGTCTTCCTCTTTTAAACTGAGATACTCACACATGGCGAGCTATCAGTGACTGTACATGTAAATTTTTACCTTACATTTTAACACAAACTCTGGTATCTGCAGACTTTTGCAAGAGAGAAGTTGTTAGTTTGTCTTTTGGTGATATTTACATATGAAAGCACTGCTCAGTATTGGAAATCCAGTCTTATAATTCAGGTAGGTAAGTATGATTGTTCTTTAGAAAGTTAACCTTTAAAATATTTAGGTAACACAAAAGGATCTATCACAAAAGTTTAAAAAAATGACATTCAAATAATTTCCCCCTTAATCAATACATAAACATATATAAATATATATATATAAAAATTGTTCAGGTGAGCCAAAGCTTCCTATACATTTTAATTGTCAAGTTGCTCTTTATACTACTTTTTTTTCCCCTTGAACATTGTATTCTGACTTTTGCAGAATAGATGTGATTGACAGACATGCTAAATGCTGTCAAATTGATGGATTAGGGTTAAAGGCATCCACAAACTCTCTCTGTTCGTATTAACTTGATCTTTAGAAATGTTCTATCTTTAGAAATATCGATCAGTGACAGGGCCAAAGGAAGAAAACTTCATACAGTTAAGGTTTCATTATGATATAAGTATAGGAAGGCTTCTCTTTTTTATTTCTTTAATTTACATCTAACAGTTTTGCTTCCAGTCTTTGGGCTGAAGAAACATCTCTTTGAAGAGATAATGAAGTTACCATATTCATGTTCCCTTTTCATATATTTGTCCTGTTGAAACAAGATGAGAACGTGCCATAATAAAAGAAAGCTGTTCACCATAACAGATTAATATAGACTGAACCCTTGAGACTACCTCCCCTGCAAGCATCAGTATTATCTATGGAACTTTGAATGTAGGGTGGTCCTTATGTTTGAGACACTGCTGGCAGCACTCTTCTGACTTAAAGCAGTGCATCCTCCTGTGATCATAAGAAATATATGGGAATGCAAAAGTACACTAATTTTTACTTTTAGCAGAAAACATAAGCAAGCTTCAATGATATAAAAGTTCCTCAGTCACTTATGTTCACTCTAAAGCAGCCCAGTTATCTATGAACACATGAGAATTACTATCTGGAGAGAAGTAATAAATCCTAGATTCTACTTCTGAGAAGTCTTGTTTCTTAAAAACACTAATTCACCAGTTCAGGATCATTCCCAGTTCACCTATTTAATCCATTTTCACAGTAAGGTTGATACAGATACCAAATGTAAGGCAGCAGCAAGAACAGAGTTGCTCCACCCATGGGGACAAGCCACAAATCAAGGGTGACCCCAGCATACGTGGTGCCCTCATCAAAAGGCACAGTCCCACAGGGTCTGAACCCTGTGGTGGTAATGGAGTCCATTAACAGGCAAAGACACAGCAACGAATGAACCACGACCAGGGCTCATCCAGGGACTCCGCAGAGGAGCAGAAAGGAGATGATGCCTGAGACAGGACCACAATATCTGAGGTCCAAGGAAGATACAATGCCAGAGAGAGGCCTTCTGCTGACTTGTAAAAAAGCTTCCTGGCATGGTTGACTGAGGACATGCTCCATTCAGAAAATTCCCAGTTGTGGCTTGGGAGTGACTATGACCAGGTTAATTTCAATAGGCAACCTGGATGTAGGCCACCCTTTTTTGGAGGATAAGATAATTCAGCTGTATGGCTGTGGCCAGAGAGTCCCCAAATCTTCCAGGCCATACAAAGGGCTGCAGCAACCTTAAGTGGTATAGCTAAAGGCTAGCAGAAAAATGCTTTTGTGTTCCTGTTGTGGAACCAGAAACAGACTAGTCATTAGCAGTGACTCAGGAAAGCGTCTTATGTTCAGAGATAAATATTGAAGTTGTGCAACTGAACCTGAAATGCAAGACAAATCAGATCTAGAATTTGGTCTTTCAGAAAGAAGTGTCTTTTGATAGAATTTATTTACCTGTCTATTTTTAGGCAACTAGAAATCCCCAGATTCCCTTTTGCTATTAAATAGAGAGAAAGAAACACCTACAAATGTGATCTATTTAACTTCTGAGATATTTTTCTAATTTTGATGAATCACTCTCTAGAGGTGCCTACTTTTGTAGATTGGTTAGGAGTAGGAGTAGGAGGTGGAAGTAATTAACTTAGGCTTCCATAGCTATGTTTTGGCCCTTTGAAATTAAGCATAAATTGTACTCCTTGCATACCAGCCCTTTCAGGAAATAATATCCAGAGGCCCAACAGCACAAAAACATGAACTGTGTTTTCGAAAGCACCACTGAGAGCTGCAGAACTTGTGTTGCCATCATTCCACCTTTTCGGCTACCAAACCTTCAAGTTCTATTTCTCATGGCAAGTGTGTTAAGGAATGTCTACATACAGGAAAGTAAATTTATAAATTAAAATTCTTTATCCATAGAAAAAAATAGAGAGTTATAGAATCATAGAATCATTAAGGTTGGAAAAGACCTCTAAGATCATCAAGTCCAACCGTCAACCCAACACCACCATGCCCACTAAACCATGACCCTAAGCGCCTCATCTACACGTCTTTTAAATACTTCCAGGGATGGTGACTCCACCACTTCCCTGGGCAGCCTGTTCCAAGGCCTGACCACTCTTTCAGTGAAGCAGTGTTTCCTAATGTCCAATCTAAACCTCCCCTGGCACAACTTGAGGCCATTTCCTCTCGTCCTATCGCTTGTTACTTGGGAGAAGAGACCAACCCCCACCTCGCTACAACCTCCTTTCAGGTAGTTGTAGAGCGCGACGAGGTCTCCCCTGAGCCTCCGCTTCTCCAGACTAAACACCCCCAGTTCCCTCAGCCGCTCCTCCTAAGACTTGTTCTCTAGACCCTTCACTAGCTTTGTTGCCCTTCTAGATCCAAAAGAAAAAGAAAAAGAAAAAAAAAATCCCAATATACCTCTGGAGCATAATTATTCAGAGTTTTATTAGATCTCTTAGGGCCTCTAAAACCTCTTCTCCTCTGCTTACCTATTTGGCTCTCTCTCCTTAGAACTGCAACCAGCTCAATTTAGATTATTCAAACCTGGAATTGAAGAGGTTCTCTTGAGCACAGACAGCAGATCTTTAACAACAGTTTCTACCATGTTTTTATTTTCCCCTTTTTCTTTTGGGGAATTTTTGTTGTACTTGAAGTTTGACAGTGTTAAATTTCCTATTGTTTTTCATCATATCCACCAAGGAAATATTTTCCAATGTTAATTAATTTTGATCATCTAGTACAGCCAAAGGTGTGTAATGCCTGCCATGGTCCCTAATAATGGATTGTTGATCTATTACACGCTAATGGTAACGTCAACAAAATTAACCAGAAATCACATTTAACATGAACAGGTTCCTCTAAGTACTGCATTTATAACCAACGTATTCAAGATGACACCATGGTCAAAAGTTGCATGCCACTGTGCACTTTTTTGTTTGAAGGGCAGTACAGTATTTTATCATCATTGCTTATATGAACATGCTTCTGATACTTTTAACAATGCTTAGCTATTTTAATAACTCCTTTGTCCTCTTCCTATCACATTTTTCGTGTATTCAAAAGACAAAATTGTGTATGTTGACACATTAGTAAATGCATAATAACACAATCTGGTGCTTCTGATGTGCCAAACTATACTGCATCATTTATGTTTTCATAGAAGGATATGCTTCTGGTAAAATTTTGTGGTTTTTTGTTTTTTAATCTTTTGTATAACTGAAATACACTGTCTTACAGCCTAGAAATATATTTTTACTTCTATATTTCTTCAGGAACGTATTTCAAAACTGTTTCCTAAACTCCAATGATACTTCCTTTTTTCTCAGTGCATTTTATAGTTACATATTGTACTAGACTTATTCTGATTCCATGTCTCCCTTGGGCCCATTTCAAATTTCTCTTTTATCTGAGAGGTCTTTAAACCTTTCAACAGTGTAATCATGTCCAAAGAGGACATAAGACCTTTGCATTGCCTTTACAGCCTAAGGAGTCAGCTTGAATTTGCTTTTGGCCATAGTACACAAAATAAGCCCAGGCATCTCTCCACCTGCTATGTAAATATGTCCCTAGGACTACAATTGGCAGCCATCAGCATAATATTTAAGAGCCTTAGAACTGGTAATGGGTTTACTATTAAATCCAAGTAGAAACAAAAATTAAATGTGAGTTTTATAGGGAACTGCATTAGCTGCTCAGGGACTATGGCCAATTATGTATGAAGGTTCTAGAAACTGGAAGAAAAATCTGAGACAATTATTTTATAATATCCTAAAATCAAAATTGATATAATCAGGAGATTACTAATTGAACTAAATGTCATAACATATTCCTCTAAGACATCCCAGCTCCAAAGAAAAAGGAACTTTGAAACTGATAATAAACGCATAAAGCTCTGGAAGCATTTGTAGCCCCATAATCCAGTAAATATGGCCTTGCAACTGCTACTAACAGGCCACAGTCTTTGTAGGAACAGTGAAAGCCTCAGGACCTATCAATCAGGCTTTCTCTGCACTTCCTTGATCCACCTGGAGAATGACCAGAGTGTCATCAGATATTTAATTTAGGTTTAGATCACCTTTGCCCAATGGTGTGGGGTGATGCCTACTGTTACCATAGTGTTGATATTACTCGCTGATCGGGCAGTGTGAGGAGCAGAAAAGGCCTTGACGCTGTGTAAGCATTACTCAGCAATAACTAAAACATCCCTGTATTATCAACATGGTTTTGGTCACAAATCCAAAACATAGCCCCATACAGGCTACTATGAAGAAAATTAACTCTATCCCAGCCAAAACTAGAACATAGATAAAAACCAACTAGTAGCTATGGTGTGCAGCAGAAAGAACTATCTATGACACTAGAAAAGGATTGTAGCATAGAGGAGTGGAGCCATGGGGTAACCACAGGGGCATTCAAAGTGCAGGCCCAGGCCCGTGACTATAGATGCTATAGACCCAAAAGCAAGGAGGAATCCAAATCTACCATTACCACCATACTCTTTTTGGACTTAGGACACTGGTGCCTGGCTTTATCAACATACTGGAAAGGTGAGAATAAAATCAATTATAATAATTACCTGTATTATTAATGTGAATTAGCTGTAATAAATGTATAATTTGGATTATTGATATTAACATCAGTTTAATTGGGCTAATAATTTAAATTAGATTATCAATAATTTCTTTGCTCTTCTTATGCACCTTTAGAGTCCATGAACTGCAAGAGGTGGAGTGCAACATGCCAAAGAAGTATTTTTCAGGAAGCAAAAACCCAACCCTGTGGAAAAAAAAAAAAGAAAGGAACATAAATTATGTACTATACAAAAAGAGGAAAAAGGAAACATGGAAGTATAGGAATAAATCTGCTTTCAAAGTAATAATTGTGATATTCCTACTTAGGACTGCAAGAAGTGGGTCAACCGGACTTAATAGAATTTAATAAATTTACCTGTTGTCAAAAGAGGATGTCATGGTTTAACCCCAGCCAGAAACTAAACACCATGCAGCCGCTTGCTCACCCCCCCCCCCCTCCCGCAG
>NW_009198410.1:664-24905 GCF_000690835.1 Fulmarus glacialis | reverse complement strand
CTCAAATAGGAAAACGTGTGGGTTGAGATAAAAATGGTTTAATAATTGAAATAAAACAAAGTAGAACAGTAATAATAACAATGATAACAACAACAATAATAAAATATACAAAGCAGGCGATGCACAATGCAACTGCTCACCACTCGCCAACTAACGCCCTGCGTGTCCCGAACCACGAGACCCCGCTTTTTCCCCCAACCATGCCTCCTAATTATATACTGAGCATGACGTCACATGGTATGGAATACCCCATTGGCCAGCTGGGTCAGCCGCCCCAGCAGAGCATGGGAAGCCGAAAAGTCTCTGATGCAAGCACCACCCAGCAACAACCAAAACATCAATGGGCCATCAACGTTCCTCTCATACCAAACCCAAAACACAGCACACCCCCCAGCTACTAGGAAGAAAGTTATCTCTGTCCCAGCTGGAACCAGGACAGGGAACAACTATTACATATATAGACACACACATATGTGAAACATTCAGGTATGAAAAACCACCAACAACTAAGTATAAAAACAGTTAAGGGAAACTATATTACTCCTTTGACTGAATATTTAATTGGGACTTCTAATATGATGATCCTTTGCATTTTTCAAATAATAAAGATAGGAATATGATTCTATAAAGAAAAAAACATTAGAGAAGTCCTATTTTGCCAGGGAACTGAAATATATAGATAATACTATTTTTATTAAGCATTTACTTAACTCCCATGGACCTCAGTGATAGTGTTTGTGCTTAAAATTTGACTGAATGAATTCGCATTTTCTGATATGTGGTTTCATCAGAAAAATTCTGACCATATATAAATGGAATAAATGCTGAAATAAATGCATTGTAACCTCTGAGGAGAAAGAAATGAGCGTCATTTAGTTAGCACAATGAAAATGCCTGCTTAATACACAGTGTCAGTCAAAAAGAAGAAAGACAATACCAGGATTTATAGGGAAATGAATAGAAAGCAATGTTGACAATATTATACTGCCATTATGGAAATTAAAAGGCATATTCTCCTTTTGCAACTCCTCAGGCAGCATGTGCAGTAACAACATAATGTATCTTTTCTAGCCCTAACGAATATATAGGATGGTACATTGTAATAACACTACAGCAAAAGAAGTATATGTTATGTCTTATGTGTATGTTAGAGTAGGCATTCCCCTGTTACATCACCAGCTATGGTATAGCTGTTCTGAAAAGTAAGCTAAAACTATTTTTATTTTGTCATTTTTATTTCTGTAATTTCTCAAGTTCGTTACACAGCAAACCCAATCTCTAGTTCTCAATGGCATGAAAATGAAAGTATACAACAGTTTTTTACATTTAAAAACTTTGAAAAATTGGTAAATTATGGAATACTGTTGGTCACAGACTTCCTTCTATGGTATCTCTGCATGCTCTTATGGTTCAGGAGCCAAATTTGAGTATGACAGGCCTGAGAACCTGTGGCATGATCTAACCCAGTGTAATCTTCCTTGTCTCACTGGGCTGCCATCTGCCAAAGCAAGTCACCTTGAAGAATAGCAGAGACAGGGCCACTCTGCCTGGTAAAACCAACAGTAGAGGCATATACTCTCATTTGCCTTAGTGAATTTCTCATTTTCACTGATGTCAGAGTAAAAGATAACTCTTTCTAAAAAGGTTTATATCATATGAATTGTCCATTTGTCCAGGCTTAACACAATTGAACTTGAATTTACATAATCTATTAAGAAAAATCTTTCCATAGTTCTCAGTCTTTAACTCCAAGCAAGTTACGTTAAGGGATTTGTTTCTTGGTCCGTACTCGAAGTTGTTCCTGCCCTGCATTTTTATTGTACTCAAATTCTACAGAGCTTTTTTTTTGTGTTAGTTTTCTTAAGCATCAAGGAATAATTTTATTTTGTTGTCAAGGACAGAGATCTAAATACAAGAGTAATAACAGGAAAAGAACCTTCACAACCTTCTATCCAGAAAACACAGAAGTTTTAATTTAAACTGTTTTCCAGTGTCATAACATAAAAAGCCATCCATTTTCTTAATCAGATATTATGACATTAGACACTATCAAAAATAGCAACAAATCCTCCCCCCAATAAGTTTTATGAAAATGCTTCAGTTACCCAATTTATCTTCTTCTGCTTGCAAATATTCATAGAAAGAAATCCATGAGATTTCTAGGTCTTTTGAAGGGATACAATAAAAGAAACTTTTAAGGTAAGACAAGCTGAAAGTTGTCATACCTGATAAGAAAAGCAGCAGCCAAATGAGGGTTGCTTTCTTGTCATTCACAATATCCAGTGCTTTTTACCAATAGTTCCCTCTTTATCTGCAGCAAAGCAAACATCTTTAGAAGAAAACTAACAGCTGTCAGAGCATGAAATACTAGAATAGCCTTTCAACCAAAATGTTTAAGTGAGGAAACTAGCTGATTTTTAAGTGGATCGTGACAAAGTGGGGCAGGGGATTTAAATTATATAACTTCATGTAAGAGCAAGAGACTGGCTGGCCCAGGAGACCTTGTCAAGTTCTGTGTTCCTTGTAGCATTTTTGGACAAGCATAGTGTCATCTGTAATTTTAAAAAATGCTTAAAACTTAATCTCTTATAAGCAGTTTCCCTGTGTTTTCTGTACAGTGTGTGAAAAACCTAAAAGCCAGCCTGAGACTTCTGGTGCTCAAACAGAGGAGTGTTGAAGAAAATTCTCATCGCTTATTGAAAATCAGGACTTTTAAAAAATTTTAAGTTGTATATTTGAGAATGCAGCTTCCTCAAAATAATTCATAAATCCTTGAGCTCTTGTTTGGAACTCACCTTTGCTGTGTGGATATAATCTTGCAGTCTAAAGATGCTATACAAATGTGGTTGCAATAAGGCTTGGAGCATGAATCCCAACAATTTTCTATGGGTTCCACATTCACCTGTCAGTCAGGCATTTTGTAAAATGTTCTATAAGATTTGCAAGATACTAATACCTTGTATAGAAATTAATATTGATGGGCAGGTTGTAAATGCCTCTCTCTTTCTTCTGCTTTGAAATGAACTGGCACAGAGAACTGATTTTTTCCTGCTGGCTTCCTCAAATGAAAAACAAAGCTGTTTCCCTTGCAGTGGGAACAACTGAACTGAAACAAGCTCTTAGAAAAATTCAGGGTCAAGACCCTCTATTTTCCATCAGCTAGGGCAGAAATAAAATTGAATTGTCTTTTGCCACAAAAGTATACAAGCCAAAGACCAATGTTCTGGGATGAGAATTACCAGTCAGAGGTGTTGCAATACTTTATTACTTGCTTACTGAATAATACTAGGGGGGAAAAATCCTTGCTAAATCAATACTACTAAATAATTCAGAATACCTTCATCTTTACCAGACTGGAAAGGAGAAAAGGTAATTCTTCCATAACTATGTGGTTATGGCAATCTGCTGATAAGTGGCATATTTTGATTCCCATCCTTTCTCCACAAAATATTTAATTATTTTAAACAGAAGCCAACAACTGTGATAGGAAAGAAAATCACCTCTATGTACCCTAAAGCATAGGAAATACTCTTGGGAACTGAGATAATTAGTTATTCCCTAACAACATAAGAGTTTTGACCTTTAACCTCTTACATGCTGCTTAATTGTGGCTTATGATGTAACCTGTGTGGTGCAGAAACAATAGCTCTTCTTATTTTCTCAGTTTCCCTTGATTCCAGAGGTAAAAAAAAAAAAAAAGAAGAAGGAAAAAAAAGAAAAAAGGGGGGGAAAAAGGAAGGGAAAAATAAGGTACTTACTACAGAATTTTAATTATCTTTTTTAGCTAAAATATTTTCTGAATTTCATTCACATTTGCAAATTATTTTGAATTGACTAAAACTACAATTTCAGTGAATGCACTACTAACCATAAGCTAGACTATTCAACAAAAATTGCTGCTTCCCTTGATTAGAACTGTAATGCTTATGCATTTAAACCTGAAAGGAGCAGAGCTCCACTGACAGGAACAACAAAAATACAAATTAAATATTGTAAGTCAGTTTGAATTTTGCCTAAGTAGTTTTGAATTGGTTAGTATAAAGTTACAAATGTATAATAGCCATAATACTCTTCAAATATGTACTCCTAAAACAGTAAAAAGAGTATTATCTTGCTATATAATATTTTTTTCCTAACATATTTTGAGATTATAAAAAATCAGGAATAGTTTTCATTACCAGTTAAGGTAATTACCATTACCTTCATTGTCAGCAGCATCAGAACAGTGGACTGCATTCTGCTCTTGAATTGCAAACCTGAACAGAGTTAGTAATTTCTGGTTGTCAGAATCAAATAACAGATATTGTATTTTAATTAGGAGGTAACATAAATTAAATGTATCAATTAACCAATACAGTAGGAAGTACACTTGGGAAAGAAATTATATCAATATATTAGGAATAGCATGATTTTCTGTGAATATAATTTTTCCTCAATGTTAATCGATATTAAGTACATCACTGAAGACTGTCTTTTCCTCTTTTTTTAACAGTATCAGTTCTATATCTTCCAGATCAGTTATACTTTTCAGATATTATGGGTATATGGGATTGAGATCTTCCAGGGAATATGTCTGGCATATGGCTTGGCATCTGGCTATTGTTTGTATTCCCTCATCTCTTCTCTATAAATTCTTGAAGATTCTTCAGAACAAAATCTTTGATTTTTCTGTGAGCCAATGACTTCCACCCTAGGGATAAAGGCTAGCTCTTCATTGCCAGAATAACCAAGAATGTTTGGCATAGTTTTTATGCAACATATGCATCTTATTTTATTTAAAAAAATATCCTTTGCTTTAAAGGCATTTACAACAGTTCATCTACCGCTAATGTATTCTGCAAAAGCTTAAGTCTTCTAATATATTGTTTCTCAACCAACTGTTAGCTCTGCATCTGTGTCAATTTCTCGTTTGACTTCATAATTTCCAGGGGTATGAGTAACCAAGCAGTCAATTTGTACCGTAACTTTAAGGTAAATCCCTGAGAAGCTGCAGTTCTTTTTCCTGTGAAGAAGTTTTTGGTATCACTGAAATCTATTGCTTGTGGGAATTTTACCAGCTGAGCTCTTATGCAGTAAAGTAAGCAAGCTATGCAACCACCTTGTAAATATACACACACCTAAGATGCTATGGTGTTTCTGTTTCACTTCAGAATTCTGAATCATAAATGAGTAAAACCACAAACTTCAGCCTTGTTTTTTGTGAAAGGTTTGTGTTGGGTGGAGTTGTGAGGTTGCAAATACTCAAAGATGTAATATGTTTCTTGGTACATCCTCAGACTCTATTATGGCCTTGACATTCATAAAATTTGATTTTTTTTTGACAGAGGAAAATATTATAGCATATCAGATATTCTGGGTTAGTGTGCTTTGTTGTAAACAGGTGATGGGGTGGAATAACCTGAACAGATATTTACTACAAAGCTGGCCAGACTTGCGTCTTTGCTGTTTCAGCTTGTGCCCATGGTATCTGAATGAAGTAGGTGATAGTGTCAGATTATTGTAGGTCGTCTTCTTTTCCATCTATCTTTCCTTCTTCTTCCATGTCCCCATCCTAAGATACCTTAGTTTGCCCAGTTACATACCTCATTAACCATTTTTTCATATCCAATCATCATGGCAATCCTATCACTCTTGATATGATATCTCATTTTCTAATATGTGGCATTACATTTGCTTGTGGACATACAGGACTCTCAAGCTGGAATGACATCTGTTAAGCTAAGCATATAATAAAATGGTGGAGAAGGTCTCATCCTATTACTGCAGATCCTATATATTTAGTTGGTCATATTTGTGCTTGTTGAACCTCCAAAACTTGAAGCTGTGCTTTCAATTATAGTTTATCCTCGCTCACAACTGTTTGGGCAGTGTGTTCCCTCTTTCCTCTTACTATATTATCCAGACTTGTGTGATTCATGACTGAAACAATGCTGGTTTAGTTTGTACCATCTTATGTCATCTCAATCTTGAAATGACTGACTGACTGACTTTACTGGACATTACAGGTGAAATACAATTGCTCTGCAGATACAATGAGATACAGATACAGTGAGATATAAATTTAAGACATCTAAACCTGAGAACATGACTAAGTTGCCTAGATATCAGTATCTAGTACCACTTGAGAATTTTCAGAGCATCATATCTGGCCTCTATCAACCACTACAGAAGAGCACAGGTCTTTTGTAGGTCTTTTGCCATATCTGCCAGCCGTAGTTAGATGTCTCAGATATCTGAAGATGTGTTAGATAATGTTAATTACCTATATCTAGGCAACTTAACTGTATTGTAGATGTCAATATATGAGGTAGTGTTTAAATCCCCATTGTGGTCTGTGGAGATACAGAACTTTTCTTGATTTCATGAATATAGGCCTCCAGAGATATCTGCATGGAGTTGGCAGATAGGAAACGGGACTAAAAGGAGTCTTGTGGTTTTCTGATATGGTAGCTGAAGGCCAGGAAGAATACATCATATCTTAAATATTGCTAGACATCTATCTTAGGCAATCAATTTGCTTTCTTAATCAATGCAATCAATTCAGCTAAGAAGATTTGCCTCATCCTAAAGAAAACCTCTGGTGACCAGTCTACTCAGCATCTCTCTATACTTCACTGACAGTACTGAGTGTACCTCCACTAACTATTATGGGATCCCCTAGACTGTGATGTCATCTAACTCACCCCTAGACGCTGAAATGTAGATGTGAAAGTTTAGGTGTCAGAATCTTAAACTGAATCCCACCACACATCACTTTTTTAGATTCTGGAAACCAGATTTTGAAACTATATGTGTAATATTTTTAGACTTCAGAATCTGTTGTGGATTTGAACACCTGTGAGTTTAATGCTATGTGACTGAAAATGTACTTAATGTGATGTGTTTTAAGACAAAATTAATATTGAGTTAAGAATGGATGACCTGTATAGGGAGAGGTGCAAAAAGGTACTGAACCTTTTGTCATAACAGTATCTAACTCATGTTCCTTGTGATGGAGTGCATAAAACCAGAACAAAACAAAACATCTAGCACATCTTTTTGTGACTAGAAATCTGGCTAGGAATAAACTTACATGTTTACCCTGATACAACAAAGTTAATACTTTCCCTTTTTTTATAAGAATCTTATGCTACATTGTACATTACTGGGCTACTAACTTCTTCAACATTTTATGCACGAGTGATCTTAGTAACTCCAACTGACTGCACTTATATGGAAAATCAAGCATGTGGGATGGGTTTTGGGTTCATTTCACCTAATTTTTCCATGCCAATATCTGTAGCTGCCCCAGAAGGGCCCCAAATCAGTAAACTGGCATGACTGCAATTCCTCTCACTAACTGCTGACCTGCAGTAGTTATCTACATTTGAGCTACTCATCCTTTAGAGTCTCTGAAGAAGTGTAAAAATGTATTGGCAATTCATCTGACAAGTTTTAAATTGCCGTTTTTATAATGAGATGTATTGTACCTGATAAGCATTCATACCTCTCTGCTACTTCTAAAGGAAACCTTCAGTGACTAGTTCAGACTAAGATACTGGTATTACTCATGTATATCCACATGTACACATGTGTTCCAGTGGATTCCACCTATGCAATCCTACTCAATAAAGGCTATTTAATAACTCTGAAGTGGCAACTTCAGTTTCTGTTATTCAATAGTTACTTGTTAAATAATACAACAATACCATTCCTGTTTGATAGTAACCTAAAGTAAAAGTGAACATCTCTACGATAGCTAAAATATTTCATATCTCTATAACAACTAAAATATTTCATGCCACTATCACACATCTAAATGTTGGTTTCACATAAATAAACTTTAAATTATTTTGACTTAATTTACCTTGACACTGTGTGCTCTTTCATGCCAGTGTTTGAACATATTAACTTACATTCAAGGAAAGCCAATGAATACCTTGTTGCTTTCTTTCAGTGGAATCCAGATAGACTTTACAGATCACAGCTTGGAAGAGTCAAATACAGAGAGTGTTTATAAATGGTGAGAGATCCAGAATAAGAATATCACTACAGATTGTAAACTCCAAAAGAGTAAAACAGAACTGTAATAAATAGTAGCTGATTTTATCAAGTCCTCAGTATAAAACCAGGGCACTGTGTAACTAATTTTTTTTTTTTTTTTCATGCTTCATGTTACCGTTAAGACATTCTCTGAAAGCAAGGGTTTGCTAATTTCTTGCACTTCAATACAGTAAAGGGTGTTCTCATGGATGATCCTGAAAGATGGAATATATATATATAGTTTCTTAGGAGTACAGTTACAATTCATGGAATTGTATAGAATAAAAAATAAGCAGACTTGAGAATTATAGAAAATGTGTTATCTTTAAATGTGCACACATTAGTCTCTTTCCACTATTCATGTAAAATATTTATGGGAATAAACTAATAAAAGTTACATATCAAAATCATGTTCTGATTATCTACAGGGCATTACAGTATATCATGTAGACATGCCATATTGCTAATCAAATTATTTCTCTCAATGAAAACAGCCAGTCAGTTGGTACCTGAGACCCTTCCTCTTGGAAAAAAAAAATCAGCAGCATCTGAATATAGCATAACAGAAAAATCATTGAATGAGACTTGTGGGGCACAAGTCTACTCGAGGTCCAATGGGATTATCACTTCCTAGGTTGCTGGAGGAAAATAAGGGTGCAGAATATCCTAAGGCATCTAATGCTTTAGTTTTAGAGATACTAATTTATCCACATTGCAGGGCAATGAACCAGAAAATATCTTAGAGCATCATTCTGATGCAAATTCCAGGGTATTTTGTGCTTGGAATTGACAACCTTTCAACATAAAGGGTATCCTTAGAGCAATATAATATGGCATTTTAAAATGATTGATTATATTCTTTATCCACCTCTGTTTTTCCCCAACAGACATAACAAAGTTTATGCTGGTATATCATTTCAAAGCATGTGACCAATTGTAACAGACAAAGAAGCTGGAAAAAAAAAAGTTTCCCCAGTCATTCTATACATCTTTCTGTTCCCACTGGAGTAAATCTTGTTTTAGCTACTGACATCCATGAGAGACTTTCCAGAGATTTTGCTGAGTTTAGATAAGACTGCACATGATTAATGTCACTCTTCAGTTGGATACTCAGCATAGGAGTATAGTGCCTGTATCAGATTCCAAGCCCACACATAGAATTTTTCTCCAGTCTTCTCTGCTGTCATCTGGAAAGATGAAGAACTACTTCTGTTAACTCCCTCCCTGATGGCAAATAAGATCTTTTGCTTGCAATCATAGCCTAAGTAATTAGAAAATGCATCTCAAGGAGTGGAAACAGAAAATAGGACCTGAATATGGAAATGTTTGCACTGGATCTGATCTGAGCTCCACCTAGCTATGTGCTCCAACACACAAGCAGGCAGACACTGAACACCTCAAGGGAAGGTAAAAAAAAAAAGCAGCACTTTTATACATAAGAATTGACTACAATTCTGAGTGATAGCTTTGTATCTAAAAGTAAGAAATTGGGTTGAATACTAAATAGGAAGTTTAGTTGGCTTTCTTTCATTATTTTCAGTTCTTTCAATAATTTTTTTTTAGACTTTCCCCTGGTTACCACTTTCTGTGATCTGTGACACATTGGTCTCAGGTGTTTCATGTCATTTCTAACACCCTAATATACTGAAGACAAACATTTCGGACTGGGATCCACAAAAGCAGTGCACTCTTCTGGAGAAACAGCTAGAGGTCAGGCAGGATGCACTTGGACATTTCAAACGGCACAACACGTCCATGAGGCAAATGAATGTTATCTACTATGTGAAGAAGTGCTTTATTAATACACACCTCGAATTTTCCTATCCATGTTTCTGCTGGGATGAACAGCAAGTTTTTTTCTTTTCCATATAATTTTTTTGCATACTTTTAACATGATTCTTTCTGATTTTTTTTGAAGTTCAGTTTCTCTCCCCAGCAGTTTCTCCAGTATTCATGGATAATTTCATGTTTTTTATATATATATCTCATATAATATTTTACATATTTCATACATATAAAAATGTCATACTGATTCATATTAAAATATTGTCCATATTATTTTCCATCCCATTTGTTACTCACTCTAAATTCTTGTTCATCTTTTGGCCACAGCTGCGTGAGGATGTTTACACTGCACCTAAGAATAACTATGTAAAAGCTTTAATGAATGTAAACCTGTCGTGGCTTAACCTGGCAGGCAGCCAAACCCCACACAGCTGCTCGCTCACTCCCCCTCCCTGGTGGGACGGGGAGAGAATCGGGAGGGTAAGAGTGAGAAAAACTCATGGGCTGAGATAAAGACAGTTTAGTAGAACAGAAAAAAGAAAATAATAATAATAATAATGATAGAATATACAAAATGAGTGATGCACAATGCAATTGCTCACCACCTGCGCTGACCGATAACCAAGTAGCGATCGGTACTTGCTGGATCACGCCTACCATTCATATACTGAGCATGACGTCACATGGTATGGAATACCCCGTTGGCCAGCTGGGCTGGCTGTCCTGATTATGTTCCCTCCCATCTTGTGTACCTAGCTCAGTCAGTAGGCATGGGAGCTGTCCTTGGACTAGGAGAGTACTTAACAACAACTGAAAACATCAGTGTGTTATCAACATTCTCCTCATACTAAATCCAAAACACAGCACTAGAAAGAAATTTATCCCAGCCGAAACCAGGACAAAACCTTAAGATCCCAACTTAAGACTAGCCCTGGTACATATCTGTTTCATGAAGTTTCCAGGAATTCCAGTTACTATGTTGATGACATTAATTTTTGATAAGATTATTACTGGGTGTTTTTAAACCATAAGAATCAGCTGGATTTGTTTTATAGTTTTGTCATTGTTTTTAAATGTTACACAAAGCCACAGAGAACAAGTAAACATGCACAATTCTAAGAAAAATAAGCTTATAATTCCTTTAGTATGAGGTAAAACTATTGCAGTGCAGTGTGACTTTCTTTCCATAAAATTGGTCATGCAAATGTCAATACATTAATAAATTATTCAGTTTGTATTTCAAATGTAACCTGTTAGGTCAGAACAAGTAATAGATATGCAATGTAATCTTTCTAGATCTTTCAGCAATTTTTCCGGTATAATACAGAACCCAACGATACACATGGTTCCAAAGTAAGCTCTATCTCCCCCAAAACAAACATATTTAGAGAAACCAGTGAAAGTAAGTGGACGCGTGATGATTTATGGTACTGAAAATATTCAATATGCACGAACTTTTACTTCTGTTGAGTACATTTACAGAAGTTGGAGATTTTGAAAAAGACGGACTTGGAACAACGAAGTCATAGGTAAACAAATGATGCAGCTGTAGAGTCTTGGATCACTCTTGTGAGAAAGAGCTGTAGGAGGCACAGGCTCCCTATCTTTGCTCAGGAGCTGCCTTGAATCCTAGTTCTTATGTCAGCTATGATATAGTTATGCACGTGCCTAGCTGTGTACCTGCTGATCTGGACTCGACCTATGGACTTGACTTCCCAGCGTGACCCCAGTCCTGCGAGGAGATTCCTGGGCTGGCTGTGCTCTGCTGCTCTGCGTGCTGTGCGACTGCACGTTGGTCAGTGTGGGCACTTGCTCCTGCCAGCCTTGCTCTCAGAGGAGGGCTGTGAGGAGCAGCCTTCCCTTGCTGCTGCCTGACACAATATCACTGAAATAGGATTTTTTAATTATTATTTTTATTTTATATGTAAGGAAAATGAAATTTTGAGAACATATTGACTTTTTCAAGGTGAAAGAAACAACCACAGCTAATATAAGCCTTTAAAGCTTAAGAATTTTAAAAGAATAAACTGAAGTCTTTAAGCAACACCTTTATTACTAGTATTGTTTGCTGAAGACTTCAGGTGAATTTTGTCACAAGAAAAATAAGGTTGGCTGAGAAATCTCAGTGGTGAGATTCAGAAGGGACAACTGGCAGCATGAATTGGAAAGAAAAGGTTTTGCTTTTGGTTTTGTCCTACTTGGCTATGAGGCAAGCAGAAAGGCGATACAAAACATGAGAGAAAAGCATTTAAACGGCATTAGGGTTTTGTTGTTGTTATTGTTTTACCTTTTTTGTTGGGTTTTTTTTTGGAACCTACCCAGGAGAAAGGTAATTGTGTGATTAATTTTCATTTGTGTTATAAAGCTTTTTTGGTTTTATAGACTGCAAATAAAAGGCCATAAAGATATTTATGCTCTTGGTATTTTCACGCAATAGGGTTGGCAATTACTATGGTCCTGGCCAATATTTTAGCTCATAAAGTTTGCAGGAAGCTGGGCTAACCATCCATTGTGTGTAATAATCATCTGGGACTGACCATGGCATTTGAATCTGGATTTTGAACAGCCGTGCAAGTGTTCAGATTCTTCTTTGATTAACCCCTAATTAAACCTGGAGAATGCTTCCCAGTTCTGAATGTAGTTCAGGGTTTCAGTTTTGAATGGTTTGCTTCCTCTTAAGGTTTGGACTTATTCATTTTCTTATTTATACTTATGTCCCCTTTCACTTAGGAGTGCAGTGTGAAAACTGTGTGCTATATTTCTGGTCTTCACCTATTTCAAACGCATGTTTTTGAGGCAGGCCCAAACAGATCTTCTTAGCATGTAATGAGATGAACACAGAAAACAGCCATTGGGTGTGCAGCAGCAGCTTGGCCTTGTTGACTCTTACCGAGGGTTATGGGGAGGCATGTAGAGAGAATAAACTTGCAGGCTGGAAAATGTGTGTTACATATTCAGGAGTGAGACCCTTTTGTTACTAATGCAGAGGTTCATCTAAAGTGAGGCGAAGTACTTAAAGTGCTAGTTGTGATCTTTTTTTTTTTTTTCTTCTTCTTTCACCTGTAAATCAGACCCACGATTCGGAAAAAGAAGGATTCTTGCCTACCCATCTCATTCACCTAATGGGGAAATTTCTGAATACCCTGGATACAGGTGTTAAGCTTCATGCACACACGTGTTCATCTCAAATCTCACATTAATCCTGATGCATATTTCTTGATGGTCATTCCTGATGCATTCTTCTAAGAACAACTTTTGCAATTAAAAGAGATTAAGAGAAAGAATATAAATAATTTCTGGATTTGTATCTAGCTTGGTGCAAGGCTAAAGGAGGGTGACAGTGTCTTTATCCTGCTTTTCTTCCTTTCTATATTTAATTTGATAGAATGGTACCTCCAGCACCCTGCTACAGACAACCTCAGAAGAAACCACAGAAAATAGTCTGGATGCAGTGGCAGTAAGCAGCATATAGAAACCTCCTGGCTATTCTGCTTGCCATAAGGAACACATTGCTTGTTTTACCGTGTAACATTACTATATTATCTTTCTGCCGTTAGGGCATTTTATGCTGGAAATCTTATAAGACCTTCTTGCCTAGATAGCCTTGGGCACTGCCAAATCTAGCCCTTACAATGAAAGGATTGCACAATTAGAAGGTCAAATCTTTTAACAAGAGGGCTGCACACTCCCTTTTTCATCTCATTGCTGACTCACAATATAACTCCTACAGCCGTGCTTCTGTCAGAAGTCCACAGTTTAATTGTATTGATATGTCAGGCAGAAATACACATGCTGAATACTTCTGGTATGTGGAAGTTAAATCTTTAATGAGATTTGAATGTCTTTCTTTAATATTTAAAAATACTCCTGAAATAATGAGTGAATTCTCAGGGCAGGAACTGCCCGTGGAGTGGGCAAGGCAAGTCCTCCTTGGCCAGGTGCAGGAGTGGTGAGACAGGGAGGACTTGCCCTGTCCCCCCCCAGCTAGGGACTGATGGCCCCAGGCTGTGCTGAAATGGGGTTCTGGGCCGTGGGCAAGGGTAGAGGGAGGCCCCAGGGGAGGCTGTAAGCAAATCTCTCAAAAACCCAGTAAATTTTAAAATAAGGTTAGATTTATTCCTATGTGTGACTTGCTTGTGCAATGCTCCAGGTCCTGTTGAAGAAGTGTGTTCAAGTATTTTTAGCTTCTGTATGTAATTGAATTAATACAATAAGTAAGTGCGTTACTCCTTTGTTTTAATGGGTGATTTCTTTGTTTGGGTTGATTTTTTTTGTTTTTTTTAACATGAGGTGTACTGCAGTGAGATCAAAACTAGCATCGTAAATGTCACCATAGAAATTAAGTATGGATTACATTTCTAGGATATGTTAGGCAATTAGTTTATCCAGATTCTTCTTGTAAGAGACAGACAATACTTATATTTTCAGATTTTACAGCAGATAAAAAGAAATTACAGTGTAGCTGAAATAAACAATGAACTTGGGTCTGTTCATAATTTGGCGGGAAGATTAAAATTAAGGGGTTTTTTTGTTCTTAGCTATTAATCTTACAAAAGTAAGATTAATAAAGCACCCTGCAATGTCTCTCAAGCTTTTTTCTATTCTAAAGTAAAATGGGAAACCAGAACTACAATTTTCTCAGAACTGTCCTTGAAAAACAAGAAGGAGCTATGCTGCATGTCAAATGGAGTAAAAGAATTTGTTCTAATGTCATCCAGTAGAAACCTTAGTCCATATGTATGTCCACCGTGAATTAAATTTTGCACACAGCAGTAAGCATGTATAGCAATCATCATTAACAGTTCCTATGTGATTGTAAAATATTGTAAATTGTATATGTAAATATTAGTAAATTGTATATATAAATTGTATTTACTCTTTGAAGTAAACTTGTCATGGTATTCACTGTACACTATATGGCATGTATTCTAGGTTTAATATTCACCTTATGCTACTCTATACCACGGCATCAACACTTTAGGAGAGATATCTGACTTAATGTGACCTTGATCTTAGATCAGAGGAAAATTAGAATCAGCATAAATACTACACATCTGTTTTATCAACTTACTGGACAGAAGGAAAACAGATATTTACAAATTGAGTACTTCTGAGGTCAAACAATACTTTAATAAATCAATTAAATAATTGCAGCTTACTTTTTTCTTAGAAGTTTTCTTCCCTATCTTAGTCCAATATTCTTTTAGATTTCCTGAAACAGTCCTGTATCCATTAGTCTTTTTTTCCCTACCAATGGCTGACAGATTTCATGATTTATTACTGCTATTGTTTTTTACTACATATTGCTGTGCAATGACAAGCATCAGTCTAGAGTGCAGCATAAAGCTTCATATTTTTACTTTTTTTAGAAACAGAGTGGGGAAAGAAAATTAAGGTTGCTTTTTGTCAGCAAAATCTGTTTATGGTTTGAACTTTGTACAGTCATCATGAACCTTAGCTTAATAAATTATTCTGCCTGTTGTCTCTTTCTCCAGATAAAATAAGATTATAAAATCTTAAATCTGACAGGTTTGGCTTTCTAATAGTCAAACCTCACTGTATACTAAAATTGCTGCAAAAATGAAACATACTTAACTGAAAACCATTAAGAAGAGATGTTTTTCCTTTATGAAAATTTAGATTTTTCTTGGAAATGTAACTCACTGCTTTGAATCTTTTGTCAGATGAACCATTAATTCCACAAAAATTAACACTATGCTAGTGAGTATTATTTTACATTTTTTATCCTATTTTTATTGGTGGATTGAAAATTCAAATTGCAGGAGTTTGGAAGCCTATTTAAATGTGTGATAAAATTTAAGGGAAAAGAAAGGAGATCACATTTTTCCTCTTACACTTAAAACAAATGCTTTAGCATCAGCCACTTTTGAAAAAATGAAAGAATAAAATTTCTCTGATCAAACTAGTAAAACAAGTTTAATTAGCCTACTAGCCATGATACACTTGCCATCAAATTAGAGGGTCACTAATAGAGAGTCTCACAAACTGTAGGATTCTGCCTATGTGTGAGTGCCAGCTACTACTGCCTTCCCCACCACCACTGCCATGGGTAGTAAGGGCAGAGGTGATGGGGCACAGAAAAGATACACGAGAACTGCAGCTTACAGGATGAGAAGGTTGGTGATCATTTAGGAAACATGAATATACACACCGACGGATGTAGCTCTCAATGAACTGGATTGGAGACAGAGAAGAATACCAGAAACCTTGCTCCATAACACAACTAAAGAAAATATGAATTGGATAAACTGGACATTTTAAGTTACTGGAAGATATTGTGTTATTATTTAAAATCAAGTATTATTAGTTCTTTGTTATTTATTATTATATGTTATTAGCAATCTTCCTTAACTTTCCTGAAGGAGAAATTAAAGCCAGAAAAGATGAAAAATTAATTTTCATCTAGAGATATAAAGGGGGTCTTGGAAAAAGGAAAATAGTTCTGAAAGTAGAAAGAACTATTCAAAAAATGTACAAAGTCATTACTGAAAATGAGTGCTTTAAAGACACAGCAAAACAGACCAAGGACTAAAAAGTAGTGAGGTGTTCCAGCTGCCAGGTGTTCAATACCAAGGCCGGCTGGATGTAGCAGAATGAAAGAGCTGAGCCATCCCACTGTCTGACAGAGCTACAAGCAGGATAAAGTGTGTGCTGCACAGTGCCACATCTTTTCTCTTATTATGTCAGTAGCAGACAGTGCTAAGGAGTTGGCTAGCAGCTGCACACTATATGGAGAATCCGTGAGTTCACAGTGCCGTAGCGGGGAAGCAGCAGATGGTGGTGCATGGGGAAAGGTAAAGCCTTCTTAGCCCTTTCCTCAACCACCAGACCCAGGTCTGATTCAGACAAAGTACTTAGTGCAGTTGTCCAGTTACTTAGGAGTCCCAGATTTGATAAACGTGCCTGGTTTGATAAATGTTAGTAGAGCTGGAAATTGCATTTAACTTAATAAATTCACTCAAAGCTGAACATCCTGTCTGATGGGAAGAGATGCACTTTGTCATTCAGTTGTATAGAAACACTCTGTTAAATAGCCTTTTTAGGCTTCTATTGCTACATAATATTTTGGAAAGAGAGAGACTTGGCTTAAGCTTCTGAAAATTTTTTAAGACAATAAATAAAGAAGTGAGAAAATAGGTGATAAGGTCTATAATATGAAACAGGGAAATAAAGTATTGTTCCTCTTGCTTTCTTCACAGACATCTATCCTAGGAAACCCTAGGAAGCCTAAAGTTACACCTGAAGGAGGCTTTATTGCAGTATGGGCGCACCTAGCTACTCGCACATCCATGTGTTCAGTGAAGAGACTACCAAACAGCATGCAACTGAAGCAACTTTTATATTCATTATAAGAATGAAAAGAATAATGCATTGAATGATTCTTCTAATATTTTAAAAGTCTAGTGAAAAACATAACTTGAAATCAGTGTTCTATATTTCACTACAGTACAAACCCCAAAAAGCAGATTTCTTGTTGTTGTGTGTACTGGGACCGTGGTAATCTGATTGTTTCTAAATTTGAAAACTCATCTTTGATGGGACATAAAAAGAAAGTGTTGCTTGTTCTATCACCTTAATTTTCATAGTGCTGCAAGTTCTAACACTACTATGAGTATTTCAGAACTGTTTATGTTCTTTCCATTACAGGTTGCAAATTTCTTAATGAAGGATACTGATCAGAATTAATTAGTAATAACGCAAAATACAGCATACATCGTATTATTGCCTTTTTTCCTACAGAACTGTTTGATTACTTAAGTGCTGAAAAGAGATCCCTTCTTCTGCAAAGAAGAAAAGATGATGTAGTATATGACAAAAAATTCAAGGGTTATTTCTCAAGATCTTGTGATTTAGTGGCCCCTTATAAGGTTAATTTTTTATTCTTTTATGTTAGATGATTATTTGAAAATGTGTCTTGTTATTTCCATTAGCCATTTAGATACTGCTATGTTTATCTGAAATTACCACAGCACTCTATTGTTGTCCTGGGCATTCGTTAAACTTCACTGTGTTCTCTCAAAAAAACAACCATATTCCACTATACAGGTTTACATAGACCAGCAGAAACATCCTGCTATAGAATAGCCACTTTTACTTAAATTCTTCTCAGGTATGGAGGTAATGAATTGCAGACCACTGATATAAAAATCCTGATTTTATTTAAACATGTATGTTGAAAATATAACTTTATGACATGATGTACATTCAAATGAAATGTTTATGAATGGACAAACAGCGGATAAAAAACTACTCTTCAGGATTCAGGGTTTTTTTCTAATATGTGACTATATCATCTATAAGCAAAAGCTATTTAAATGAGAAAGCCAGGAATGATAGAGGGGAAAGTTTGTAATCATGTGATAGGAAGATTGCTTTAGCATTTAGAAAAGAACTTAGCAAGTTTCCCTCTCCTTGCAAAAATGACTTTGGAGTGTAAGGATTGCTCTGTGCTTACCTGCATGTTACATTTATTTTAAAGCTCAGCTCACACTTCTGAAAAAAAGATATTTTACTCTCTCTGAATGAAAAGGTTCTACAAACCCTTACCATTTTAACTTTAGCCAAACACAGCTTTTGAGGATTTTTTAACCAACATTGCAATATATATATGGTCTAACTATAATAATTTTTATGTAGGCAAACTTCTTTGTTTTTCAGTTTTATACTTCTACTTTCCTCTTCCTCTCCTTTGCAATAGAATATTCTGTGAGTTTAGGTACCTGATGAAAGCATAGATAACATCAGAGAATTTAAAGCCTACTTCATGCTTTGAGCCAAATTCAAATGAGAGATTACAAGGAAACCTGTCTTCCAATTGACCAGCTGTTCAATTAAAAAGAGGGTTACCAAGATAAATATGTGTGTGTCTCTGTGTGTATACATATATCAGAACATATATGCATATTTTATTATTTAAAACACTGTAATGAACAATTGAGAGGGTTGCTTTACAGTTTCTTAATACTAACTGGAGTTCAAAGCCAAAAAAATATTTTAAGAGTGTCTAAGCCTTGTGAAGAAGCCACATATTTTTCTGGTACTTTGGCTGCCTTAATGAACTGGAAGTTACTGAGGTTTATTTTAATCGTTTCTGACCTGCAGCTGCAGTTATTAACCAGAATAAAATGTGTATAATGCAAGTTTCAAGAGATTGAGGCTGTCTGAAATGGAAAGGAAATTTTGTTACTTAAGATTTTGGCTCAGTGATGCTTAAAATATATTTATCTGTGCACACAGATATTAAATGACCCATGAACGGAGTTTGATTTTCATACTGGAGTTGGGAGGAGAATCTTGCTGTGCCAGTCATGAATTCCACACTATCTTGTGTTGCCTGAGGAGATCGGTGTCAGCTGCATCCACATTCCTCCATATCCAGCTATGAGTAGCTTAGATGATCAGAAGGATAAACCTCACCATTTAAATGCCTCATGACTCAAGACTTCTTTAAATATTTAAAATACTTCCACAAAGAGATTTTCTCACTTTTTTGACATAAGTATTTAACAGATCCCCCAAATGGTAGATCGGGTTAAATGGTGTAATGAATGAGTGGTTTAGAGGTCGCTTAAAGAATCACTGTCAAAGGTATTAGAAGAAAGTGATTTTAATAGAGATTTATAAAAGTGCGACTTAACAGAGTTCGATGGCAAGGTTCATGCTATCACTTACTACATGGATGAAGTTTACAAAGGAAAATTGTGTTATAATTGAACTAGAATGATTTGTACAGAGACTGAGCATGAAAAGGGTAAGGGAGACCCTCACGTTGAGTCACAAGGTTCAGAGAAGTCCCGGCTGGATCCAATCTTAGTCTCAGACTTTGACAACGGCTTCTGTCTAATACCAAAAGGATAAGGGAGACCCTCCCATTGAGTCACGAGGTTCAGGTAGACCCCCTTGCTCTCCAAACTCCTTCTCAGAGAGGAGTCTAGGTGCGGCTGGATCTACCCCTAGTCTCAGACTTGGACAACGGCTTATGTCTAGTATAAAAGGGTAAGGGATTATATGTGTGCATTATATGCAGTCTAGGGTTCATTCATAGTTCTAATTATTAACTAATTTAACATTTACAAAGTAAGTTAGTAGAGTCTACTACAATCACGACTTAATTACAAATTGTGTTTACTATTAGTTCACACACACACAGAGACAGAAATATATATAAAAATGTACAAAAGGTGCCTGTTAAAAATTCCCCTCGAGTTCCATGAAAAATGGAACGTAAAATGTTTTGGCATTTCTCTCAATGGGTGAGGGTTGATCTTCAAGGAGTGAAGGGGTTCAGCCCAGGTCCTGTTGTCAGCTTTCGGCGATGGTCCTCCAAATATTGCAGACCCAAGAGGTCGCGAGCTCTGAGAGACATCCCACTCAGAGGGAGATGCTGGACGCAGCCTGTTGTGGTCCAGGAGAGCTCAAAGGGTCTCACTTAGGACCACCATTTATAGGTTTGCAAGATGATTGGCTTTAATCATCTGTAAATTTCCATCCTGGCCACAGTCCAAGGTGGTAGTTACTAAAATTCTGAAGGTTTCAGTGTTGTTACACTTGAGCTGCGACCCAGATAAGGGTATCAGGGGATGACACCTGGGCCAGGCAGTGGGAGTACGTTCCCAGCCTCAGCTATGCAGAGTTTGATACAGCCAAGGAGCGCTCAACCGCCAGACTCAGTACACCAAGGCCAAGGTTCCACGGGAATTTCTGAGATCAATGAGCCGCCCAGGAGAGGGGGGTGGGGAATGCACCACCACAATTGGAGAGCAGTTTCTACTTGCCAGGATGGCATCAGACCTCAGTTTTCTCAAGGAACTGACAGGTGTGGTCATGTGACTGCAGCTCTGAGGGACAAAGGAGCTCAACATGACAGACAGATCTTCAAGAGCAACCTCCTCCAAGCACAGATACTGTCCACCCCAATACTCAGGAAAAAAGTGACCAAAGTCTGATGCAAAGAAGCAGTATAAAGGAGGTGGAAGCAGGATGGGTTTGACACTAATTATTTGACACTTTACTTGACACTTGCATCTGGAATACTATGTCTGGTTTTGGGCCCCACAATTCAAGAAAGATACCAACAAACTACAGCAATTTCAGTGGAAGGCCCCAAGCTGTTTGAGAGCTGGAGAACGCGCCCTGAGAGGAGGGGCTGAGATTCTAGTTCTGTTCAGCATGGAAAGAGGCAGCTTCAGGGATACATTACAGCAGTCTGCCAATATGTATGGGGAGGTTATTAAGAAGACAGGACCAGACACCACAGACCTACTGAAGCAGGAAAACAAGACACTGGTCATAAATTACAAGAGCAAAGGTGCAACTGGCTATTAAAAAAAAAAGAAAATCACTATGAGGATGATTAAGCATTGTGACAGAGTGCCCTGGGAGATTGTGGGGTATCTGTCCTTTGTTTTCAAAACCTGATTAGAAAAAGTCCTAAGCAATATGGTCTGAATTCAGTGTTGATCCTGCTTTGATCAGGAGGTTGTACTAGAGACCTTTTGTGTTACCTTCCAGCCAGGACGACTCTGTGATTTTATAATTGAAAAGCAGTTTTGTACACAACCTGAAAGTAACCCAAGAAATGGGTGACAGATTCCGAATGTCATTTAGAAAATCAGCAGATTAGGTTCCACGTAAGTCATCACCTATTAATCTATGTCCATGCTTCTTTTTAATGACATTCTGTACTTCTGTCCTTGTTATCTTGGTTAATGCTTTTGAAAAAGGAATCAAGGTTTCCTAATGCTACAGGCATGAATTCCAAATAAATGTGTTCATTAAGCAGAGAGTGCTTGGCCACTAATGGCATCAGGTTAGCAGCAGGCAACATAATTTTAATACTGTTCATTTTTTATGTACTACTCTCCATATGCTGTCCTACCTCAGTTACCCCAATTAAGAAGGCAAAAGAGTTGAGTTTGTCTTTGCTGGGTTTCTGAAATTTTCTTTCTTAAGGGGGAGAAAAAAAAAAAAAAGAAAAAGGGGGAATGAGAAGAAACAGCTATTTTTCTTCTGCCCCTACAAAATGGCAGGATCTCATTCCTTTATTTGTGCAGAGCTGTGAAGATGGAGAGCGTTTAGATCTTACCTAGACTGGGGTAGTGATTTTGAGGACAGCGTGAATTAGCCAATATTTTGAACACACTCTACCTTTCAGTGTACAGTTACATCAAGCTTTCAGCTAGGACAGAGTCCAAATGGTTTGGGTTTTTTTTGTTGTTCTTTGTTTGTTTGCTGGTTGGTCAGTTTGTTGTTTTTTTTAAAGCCCCTGGATCTATTTTTGGGGTTATTTCAAGTTCAAACAAGATTAACATGCTGGCTATAAAGTTTCACATCTATACACTGTTTAATTTGGGCTAGAATTTAACTTTTTGTATGTAAACATAAAAGTAAATTCATCCAAGAACTGACGGACTTCTGAAATTGTTCACACAACAATGGCAATGAAAAGCATCTCAGCACAAGTGAAGAATGGACACTGAGAGTGCATAATTACTGACAACCTAATAACATGTTTTTTGATCAGGAGCTAAGCTGTTCTGCGTTCCAGTGTCAGCGTCAGTGACCCAGACTACCTATGCAATGAAGTTCAGTGTAGATAACATAAAATCATTAACAAAAAATCATTAACAGATGCTAAACTCTTCAGGCTGAATCCTACTGGATAAATGCAAGCTTGAAACTGAGCAGAGTTCTGGATTCCCATTCTTAACTGTCTTAATTATTTCTGGGATTACAATTTAAATTGTATGGACATAACTTCCCAAAATACACAGTAACACAGTTAGAGAAACAGAGAATCCCTTAGGTGAAGCAAATTATTATAAACCAAGTATAGTCTTGAAGATTTTAGCCAAAATAACTCTCAGCATTACCCCATCATTAACGCTTAGTTATTGAAATGAAGAAGACAAATTAATGCAACCCCAAATTTTACTAACTATCCATTGACAATTTAGCAAATACAGAAGGGGACTGTGCACTATAGGAAATATTATTATGGGAGTTGAGTCATATTTCAAAGACAATTATTTATGACTGTGTGGTCAGAAGCTGCTGAAGTACTAACCAAAACTCTTAACTCCTCAAGTGAAAGGAACTTTGCCAAAAGTTCTGTGAGAAGTCAAACAAAACTTGTTGAATATGAAGGTGTCTATTCCACCACTGGCACAACATCAGCGAGCGTTGTGAAGACCAATGCTGTTACCCTGAATTTTTAATCTTTCTTATCAGAACCTGGTGAACACATCATTTGACTGACTTCAGCAACATCCTTAAAAATTATGATTGATTTTCTAACCTCTCAAGTTCTGTACATATTTTATATGCGACGGTCTGAGAAGCTGTAACCATGCTCCTCATTTCATTCAGACACCAGATGTGAATCTCATATTTCTTTCCATTTAAAATTTTTACCTAATCTTACCTAGGTTCTTATGTGACTACTCCCTGTTGGGTTTGAGTTTATAATCTGTTTACAATCTGTTGTCGCTCATGTTATTTCTAATGACTGAATTTCATAACGTCTGTAATAACAGCATATTCTCCACTCTCTCTGTGTTTAACTTGAGCCTTTATTTGAATGTGCTGTTATGAAATAATGCATCCCTTGTTCATTTTTCATGAAGTAAGCAAGCACTTATTCTTACGATCTCTTTCTTAAAATACTTTTATGCTTTCACAACATTGCACACTGTATTTTTGTATATTTTGAAGAGCATAAATTTTACATTTGTGTTTACTTTGACTTTTTTTTTTTTAATATTTTGCCATTCGGTGAGTAAAAATATTATTTCCCCAGGAGGTCTCATTCTTTTCAAATTAATCACTGAGTGTTCTTTTCTGCCACAGTGCAATTCAAACTGAGATAAACAGCAAGAGCATGTAACATTTTTTTTATACTTCTGTGCTGTTAGCAGTTGCTCTTTGAAATATTTTTCTCTGTTTGTAAAATTTATGACACTAATAAAGCATTACACTACATATGACTGTACTGTGAGCTATGAATCCCACTGAAATACAGAGATAAAAGCCACAGGTATACATTTAAACAAGGACATATCTGAATAATTCTAAAAACAACTTAAATGTGTGTTTGAGATAGGAACGTAGTGACTCACGTTATTCTTCAAAATAAAGCCACACTCCCAAGCATGTGCTGCTGTGAATTGTTGCCCAGAATTGTGGAAGCCAGAACTGATGTTTTCTTTTTTGCTTTTCTCACACACGGGATGATGGAGAGAGAAAAAAATTAGCAAGGTTAGGTATTTATTATTAATCTCAGTATCGATATAATCGGAGGGGGAGGTTTCAGAAGAGATAGAGGAGATGTGTGTTGGTGGGTTAGCAATCATATCCAAAGTATCACGAGGAAACACTAGACAATTGTGTATGAGTGATCTGGAATTTCTTTTAG
>NW_009198410.1:0-641 GCF_000690835.1 Fulmarus glacialis | reverse complement strand
ATATTACATGGTGCAGGAGAAAAGTCTAGCTATATACCAGCATCTACTGTAAAATTAATGCAGTGTTTTCTTTCCGGATAGTTCAAAGATCTTCTTTCCTTAATAGTATGAATTTGTAACCGTATTTTGAGTTTCCTACATATAGCCTAAAGACCACTTTTGCTATGCAGGAAGTGACTGTTTTGCCCCCATGTCAAATCTTGCCTCCAACCAAAATAATTTTTTTTTTAACTAGGTTCCCACATGCTCAAGTTTTAATTCAGCCTATTACGAAGGCTATTTTTAATGACCTGTTATTAAACTAGTCTTATAATATCCATATATTTATACCAGAATACCTACTTATTTCCTAATTGAATGCATGATTAATTCTATGCAGTAGTAAAGATGGAACAACAATAAAGGCAATGTATTAAAATTAGTTAGCTTATAAATAATATTTGTTTTAAAGTGTTGTTCAGTCATTACTGAGAGTATTGCATTTCTATAATGTCTCAGATGAAACATCATGTGAAAACTGTACACATAGCCCAAACAGGCAAAATAATCTCATAATGCCACCACCTGTTCTGATATCCCATTGTTGCTATCGTCCCAGTTTAACCAGGAAACATATCATAGAATCATAGAATCGTAGAATC
>NW_009198409.1:0-16242 GCF_000690835.1 Fulmarus glacialis | reverse complement strand
TTCTATGATTCCATGATTCTATGATCTGTCTTCATTGGTAAAAACTGAAATATGACTGCTCCCTGCCTCCTTTTTCCCACTTCTGAAGTGGTCTGCAGAGAAAGAAGGGGAAAAAGACAAAGGTCTTTTACATCAGTTACATTTTTCCTGCCTTGTTTTCCTCTTCGCTTTCAAAAGCCGAGAGACACCTGTTTAGAAGTTATGAGGATCAGAGAATAGGAAGACCTGACTTCTCATTTTAATTCTAAAAGTAAATTTTTAATGATGAAAAATATGTGTTTGTTTTTTAACTCAGTTTATCCATCTTCTAAGAAAAGGTAATAACTTGTTTTTCAAATATTAGCTCCATTTGTGATCCTCCTTCTTTCATGTCTTTTCTCTCATATGCTCCCTGTAGCTGTTTTCATCTGCCCAGGGGTAATAAGTAGATATAAGAAGCAAGAATGGGAATAGGAGATGACAACTCATGTTCATATTTGGAAACAGAAATAATAAATTTCATTTCTGACAATGATGAAACGCACTGTGTCAAAGCATCTTTGTTCCCAAATAATCTTTCTAATGACTTAATACATACTGAAGCAGGACAGTTAGGCACACTAGGTTCAATGCATTGTAAAACACCATAGACTGACAAAATGCTGAATAATAACACTCCGTGATAAAGTGAGTTCAAGCATTTCTAAAGGATACAGGAGCTTCAATTCACTTAATGGCTTCTAAGCTTGCAGTGGCAGAAATATGATCAAAAGTGAGCTAAATCCTTACCATTGTAAATCTATGTCACCCTACTGATATGGTTGTGACATTACACTTTGCTACAGCAATTGTGCTTGTCCAGTCTGAAACGTCAAGAGTCCATTGAAAATGAAGTCAAAGAGGGAATAAGCCAATGTGAAACAAATACTTTATCTTGTTTGAGTTTTGTTTATTTGTTTGTTTACTCAGTTGTTTTTTTGCATCTGTTTAAAGACTAACATACTCTTTTAGAAATAGAGCCTTACCCCTAGTATTGAACAAAAAGCACAAGGCAACATTAGCCACTGCAACTGGAAATTATAGGCTATAATGAAGAAATATTGCATTGCAGATAACATAAATTACAGGTTCTGCTAATTCTCTGTGACATTCACTCAGTGGTATGATAAATAGTGAACAACTCCACATTTGCCAGAATTGGTATGTTATCAAGCACTTAAGAACTTTCGATTTCATATCCAGTTCTAAATGTTTTAGATCGGTTATGGCATTCGAAATGGTACTACCTAAAATGTATGCCATCTGGTTAATATACCTAGTCTTTCAATAGGGTGGTTAGAATAGCAGTTCAAACTGAATATTCAGACATGGTTCCTGCACAACAGTTATGACTTAGAAATTATTTCTATGTGAATAACGGCCCCCATGGCTCTCCTGAGCTGAACACCATGGGCTTGCTGCAAGGCTTTCCCATGGCACTGAATCCAAACCCCACCATGGGCTCCATCAGTGACATGCTACACCCCCACCACAGTTTCAGTTCCCTCAGTTCCAGCCTGGACCCCTCTGCTGGCTCTCTCTGACATTTAAGCTGTGATGACTATTTTTAACACAGAGATATTTGTTTCTAATTCCTTCACATCATTTTTACTGTTACAGTACAGTAATGATATAGCTTACTTTTTAAAAAACCTGCTCAAATGCATGACTGAAACATATATGTATTCTTGTTATTTTTTCTGTAGAAAGCTGAGATATTCTTTTGAATTCTCAAACATTTACTAAAATTATAAGACTATACTTGCCAACATGTTAAAATAGGTGTGAAAAAAAGATTGACTTGTCATGCAGTTTGGCCATTCAGTTGGTCATGAGCCATTGGTGTGATTAAGGCAGGTCTGTATGAGTTGTAAGTCAGAGAAGTCCAAAGATTTCCACTTAGCCTTTTATGAACTGATTTACAGCAGGTGAAGATCTGGTTCAGCACATGAAATCACAAACTGCGAGGTATATTTCTCATGTATTCTTATACCTTCACTCTTTTTTGGAACAGGCACTGTCACTGTCAGTATTTGCATATGCACAGTCATCATTTGTCTAATGACATTTCATCCAAAAATATATAAAAAAAAACAACTATGAGGTAGATTAGCTGAAACAGCATTGGCGTGATTTTATTTTAGATAATGATAAATAAGAACAAAACTAAAACCATGTTCCCCCCACCCCCTTCTTCCCAGGATCAACTTCACTCCTGACTCATTTACCTCTTCCCCTTGACCTCAGCAGTGCAGGGGAGGTGGGGAGTGGGAGTTGTGGTCAATTCATCACACGTTGTCTCTGCCGCTCCTCCCCCACTCCAACGTCCTTCTCATGGGCTACAGTTCTTCAAGAACTGCTCCAACATAGGTTCTTTCCATGGGGTACAGTCCTTCAGGAACACACTGCTCCAGCGTGGGTCCTCACATGGGTTCACAGGTCCTGCCAGAAAATCTGCTCCAGCATGGGCTCTCCATGGGGTCACAGCCTCTTTTGGACACATGTACCTGCTCCAGCGCGGGGTCCTCCACGGGCTGCAAGTGGACATCTGCTCCACCGTGGACCTCCATGGGCTGCAGGGGTACAACCTTCTTTACCATGGTCTTCACCACGGGCTGCAGGGGAATCTCTGCTCTGGCTCCTGGAGCACCTCCTCCCCCTCCTTCTTCACTGACCTTGGTGTCTGCAGGGCTTTCTCTCTCAAATTTTCTCACTCCTCTCTCCCAGCTGCTGTTGCACAGTGTTTTTTACCTTTTCTAAATATGTTATCACAGAGGTGCTACTAACTCCATTGATTGGCTCAGCTTTGGCCAGCGGTACATCCGTCTTGGAGCCGGCTGGATCTGGCTCTGTCTGACATGGGGGCAGCTTCTGGTGTCTTCTCACAGAAGCCACCCCTGCAGCCTCCACTCTACCAAAAACCTTGCCATGGAAACCCAATACAATCAACAAAAAGAATTTCCTACACCAAAGTTGAAATAACATCATAACAACACTGGCAAAGGTGGACAAGTTATACACACTCCACCCCTCGACCTTTCATCACAATTACAAAAAAAATATTTCCACACAATTATTCTGCTCTCTGGCAATGTTTCATCCATGTTTTGCTGTTACGTCTCCCAGTTACTGTCCTTATCAAATTCTTCAAGTGCCCCACCTTGGCCACCAAAAAGGACTGTCGTGGGCTGACCTTGGCTGGCCATCAGGTGTCCACCAAGCAGCTCTATCACTGCCCTCCTCAGCAGGACAGGGGAAGAAAATATGATGAAAAACTCATGTGTCAAGATAAAGGCAGTTTAATGAAGAAAAGCAAAGGCCATACATGGAAGCAAAGGAAAACAAAAAGATTTATTCTCTACTTCTCAACAGCAAGTGATGTCCAGCCACTTCCTAGGAAGTAGGTCTTCAATACATGTAGCAGTTGCTTCTGAAGACAAACACCTTAATAACAAATGTCTCTCTCCTCCTCCTTTCTCTTAGCTTTTATTGCTGAGCATGATATCATATGGTATGGAATATCCCCTTGGTCAGTTTGGGTCAGCAATCCCGGCTATGTCCCCTCCAAACCTCTTGCCCACCTCCAGCCTACTGGCCTTTGGAGCAGGGGTGGGGGGTGGTTGGAGAGACAGCCTTGATGCTGTGTGACCACTGCTCAGGGGTAGCCAAAATACTGGTGTGATATCAACACCATTCTGGCTACAAATACAAAGCACAGCACTATGAGGGTTGCTATGGGGAATGTTTGATTTAAACCGTTGTGTTGACTTCCTATTCAGACAAGATATTATGCTGAAAAGGAGTTGAAGTTGGGCTGAAAGAAGATAAACAAGAAAAAAATTAGCTGTTTCACCTACTGTTGTATCATTTGGCAAGGAGAGAGGAATACTTGTCTGTATTTCTAGGAATCCTTATGTATTATATTGTATAGAACATTGAACAAAATGCACAGAAAATATTAAGTAAAACTACCAGAGTTTTCTGTAGGTCTTGCAGATGACAACAAGTTGATCAAGGCGGCCAAGAAGGTCAACGGCATCCTGGCCTGTATCGGAAATAGTGTGGCCAGCAGGAGTAGGGAGGTGATCATGCCCCTGTACTCAGAAGTGGTGAGGCCGCATCTAGAATATTGTGTTAAGTTTTGGGCCCCTCACTACAAGAAGGACATTGAGGTGCTGGAGCATGTCCAGGGAACGGCAACAAAGCTGGTGAAGGGCCTGGAGAACAAGTCTTATGAGGAGTGGCTGAGGGAACTGGGGTTGTTTAGCCTGGAGAAGAGGAGGCTGAGGGGAGACCTCATCGCGCTCTACAACTACCTGAAAGGAGGTTGTAGCGAGGTGGGGGTTGGTCTCTTCTCCCAAGCAACTAGTGATAGGACGAGAGGAAACGGCCTCAAGTTGCTCCAAGGGAGGTTTAGACTGGACATTAGGAAAAACTTCTTCACTGAAAGAGTGGTCAGGCCTTGGACCAGGCTGCCCAGGGAAGTGGTTGAGTCACCATCCCTGGAAGTATTTAGAAGACGTGTAGATGAGGAGCTTAGGGACATGGTTTAGTGGGCATGGTAGTGTTGTGTTGATGGTTGGACTCGATGATCTTAGAGGTCTTTTCCAACCTTAATGATTCTATGATTCTATGGTTCTAGGTCTTGTACCAAGAATGTATGGATATCGGGCTAGACACACCTTTACCAAGTTGCCAAAAGGTTAAGTGCACCTTGTATTAAAAAAATAGCACAGTGATATTGAACTTTTTCTGGTCAGCATCCCTCAAAACACTTAATATCTTTAAATACGTGTTAAAAATATTTAAAATGTTTAAATCATGTGTGAGAGGAAGTCTCTTTTCATGAAATCTACTTTCAACGTTAAAATGTTCCCCCTCCATGTTTACATTTCTAGTACAAAACCCACTTGCAATTAAAAACAAAAAGTTAATAATACGCATTAATGAAATCACAAACTTTGATTTCTTCCTCTAGCAGACAAGACATTTCAGATTTTAGCCTGGTACATCTCAGTGGTAGTTCTAATATTACAATCAAGCTCTGTAATGAGCCTTCTTGAGTAAAGGGAATCAGTGACAGGTCCTTCCTCTGATTAATGTTTGAAATACTGATCAGGTATGTGGTACTGGATTTTTAAAAGTACCTACAAGTATTATACAGATACCTAGCCATTTGTATGGTAATAATCTGATCATTCATCCATTCCATCTTCCTAATAACCTTCCATGTTTGTTCCCTACCTCCTGCTCTTGGAATTTTGAGCAGTCTATACACGGATGCTTCAAATGCATGCCACAGTTTTCTTTCTGAGTTTTTACCACCCCCAAAGACATAAACCGGTCATAAAAGATTTCTGCACAGTCTTTTTTTTTTTTTTTTTTTTTAATTCAATATCTTTATTTCCAGAAATGTATCTTATCATACTAAGTGTCTTTCATTTCTGAGAGTTTCTATTCCTCCACTATCTATCCAGTGTCCATGTCATAACTGAGCCTCTTCTCTGGCAAACTGTTTGATAGGATAATCTTGTCTTCATGGAGCAAAAATTAGCATTAGACTTCCATGGAATCATGGCAGAAGTATTAACCAGTAACCTTATTTATCACTGAATTAATTATAAATATTGAGCTACTCATGTCTCCTTCCTGTCTACCCTCAATTATCTCTCTGCACGAATTCCTGACGATTTTGCTATTTATTTCTTGGTTCCTTTTGATTTATCACTATTATTCTGTTTATAACATTCATAGGATTCACAGCTGTATTTACCACAGTTCTGTATGAAAAAGAATTTTTCATTGCTAGTTTTATAAGGAACACTACTGGTTATGCGGTGCAGGCCCGACTGCAAATTCATAGTCAAATTTCCAGCAAACTGTCACCTCTTATTCTCCTTTAATCTTCATGTTCTTCAATTTTTCTCTTTAAATTGAATACCAATGCTTCAGATAAAGATTCACTATCATTCAGGACTTTTTCTCTCGAACGTAATAAGTAATTCTTTCTAACTTGTGGTTTTGTATTACTTTTCTGTCTTAGCTAACGTTTTCACTATCTCTCAATTTAGAAAAAAAAAAAAAAAAACAAAACTTTCTGTTTTCCTAATTTATTTTCCTAAAAGATAAAGATGCTAAATAATCCTAAACAGCATATATATTCCTTGACTGTCCCACCAGATGAATCTTTTAGCTAAACACATTTACATTTATGATTTCTTTACAACCATTTAGTTTTGAGTTACTGTGACAGCACAATATTGCAAATCAATCAGCTTGTCTTTTAAAATTAATATTTCAAGGTAGCATCAAATAATTTACTGGGTATGATTTTTTTTTTTCAAACCTACATTGCACAATTTTGTAATTATATTCAAAATGCTACAGAGTATTTGAAATTATGCTTCATTTAAACAAGCTACATAAAACTAGAGAGCTTCACCATGTCCTTATAACATCCAGCAAAGCAAGCCTTTTACATTCAGGTTGACTGGAAATGTAAAGGAAATTCTTCCTTTCTCAAATTTGAAGTCTTTTACCTTCTCTTCTTAAAAGAACAGTTCACAGTTTACATCACATGATCTGAATCATCTACAACACTGATTTTGCTTTTCTCACTTTGAGAAATTATCAGCAATGATCTTTCAAGTCTAATTCAAAACGTGCAGGTCATATAAATTTAAGTCTAACTTGTTTTGTTGTAGCTTTATATATATAAACATATATTTTCCAATAAACATTTTCTTAGAATGAAAAGAGCTCAGTACATTTTCCTGTCTGTTTGGACACTGTTAAGGAAAAGTTTTATCATTTATTTTATCTTCCTACTCTTTTTAAACCAGACAAACTGTTAATGCTTTCAACAGTAAGATTGATTGGGTGTTAAGTTCCAGAAACAGTTTAGGTGAAAAACTAGGCTTTACATTTTGGTTTTGTTAATATCTGCTTTAGTCATTGCTTTTCAGTTCACAACCTATAATAAATTCAGTAATGCCTTCCAAGTGCAAAAGAAAGGATATCAAAATTGTAAGTTGTTACAATATTTATCATTTTTCATGACATACAGGCGTTGTACTGCTCACTGTCAAACAGCAGACAATAACATGAGAAATGCCTGGGGCAAATATTCCTTGAAGGCAGTCTAAGGCTCTGCTCTACCTGGAAAACCAATGTATGCCTGAGCGGCAGAAAATACTCCATTGTTTTTTCAGCTTCACATTTTCATATTGTGTAATACTGTGTGACAGAAGGAAACATGATTTTACTGTAAAATCCTTGCTTCCCAAATAATTTCAAAATATTGCACATTACTTTATAGCTCCAAATCCTCTACAGTGATGTATAATGCTGAAATACAAAAAATTAAACTAGGATGAAACATAGCATGATAAATGTTAGCTAGTTTCACATTTGCAAGACAGCCCAGGTCTCCAAGCGTTGAAATTACCAGTGAGGCACATTTAGCCAACTTCTGATTGTTCCTTTAGTCAAAGGCACACTGTCTTCAAAATACCTGCTGCTTTTCCTTGAACAACAGGAGATGGGTATCTAAGTGGTATTTATGAGTTTAAAAAGCAACCCGACTAGATTCCCTCCTTTCTTTGAAGATAGTTTAAAACAAAGAAAGTTTAAATGTCACTATAAAGCAAGATCAACTCAAACTTGATCTTCCCTGAAAATCATTGTAATTCTTGAGAGGGTGCCTGGCGGTCTATAAACGCTCATTGGAAAACATGATAACAAATGCACTACCACTTGAATGAAGACCACCAGAAGGACTAGCAGGAAGCATTTTACCTCAAAGAGTAGGGGACCTGCAGATTGGCTTAAGGTTTATGCATAATGTGAAAATAAGAAGGATCCTAGACCAGCTCACATATTTAATAATGATGAGGATAGTCTGCAGAGTACTTATAAAGGATGGGAACAGACTGACTCTATCAGCAGATTCATTGTCTTGCATTGGAGATCCTATTTCTCCCTGCCAAACTTCCCGCCAAAGAAAGCATGTAGATCACAAGTAACGTGGGTCATAAATTGCTCGCTGTTATGTTAGATGACATTGCAAAAAAACCTTAGTTGAATAATTATGAAATAACATTACCGAAGGCAGAATGGACATCCGAGTCCCATCTATTTCAGAGTAAAACCACTTCTAACTAATAGTTAATAAAAGTATATTACTACTGTGGGAGGGTAAAGAGGGAAAGGCATCGTCTTAATCACTGTCAGATAGAGACCAGTTTACTTTTGAACAAAAGGAGGGCTTTGTCGCTTGTACAATCCCTGAGTCTTATCAAATTCAATATTAGTTATTTCTGATTAAACATCAGATTTCTTTCCAAGGTCATGAAAATATGTACGTTCAGTTCAGTTTTTTATAGGGAACAATGGAGAAATAAATTATTTAGTAGAGACCAACAGACTGGCTCAAAAACAGGTGACTAATGTAACTTAATGAAGCACATGGTAATGACAAGATACATCACAAAGTAGCTACAGTACTGTGAAAAATCATGCCACAACAGCTCCAAGCTTGTTCCATATTTCTGAACAGTAAAAGTAAAAAGGACAGATAGACTAGGTTGGTGAGAATACCAGTTTAACCAAGATATTTCTACATAATATGTCTTTTCAGAGGAAAACATAAGTCATTATTTAGTCCCAGAGGAAAATTGTTCCCTTTTTCTCCATCTCATGCCGTAACTCCGGAAAATTATCTATTCACAGTCCTTTTTTTAGGCTGAGCCCAGAGCCCTTTACTGCTCTGGGGCAGGGCATTTGTGTATCAAGCATGCAACCTCCATCTCTTCTTAAATAAATAAAATAAAAAGCCTGGCTGTGTTAATGTAGACAAGTTAGAGCAATAAACTGTTCAGGATTAAAGAATAAATTTATTTTGGACATTTACATGGACGGTCACTTGATTTTAATCCACACTTCAGATTTCCTACCATCTGTTATTCTTGGGCTATTGGTTTGATCTAGTAGCATGATCTCTATATGCCTACAGGATTTGACATAGTTGGTGGAACTTTCCAGTTCCTCAGAGTACTGTCAATAATACTGCAACATTTTCAGCAGATTTTATCAGTATTCTAAGAACAAAACATCTGACTTGGCAATATATCTCTTCCACGCACATGGGTGTTGATATCGACTACACCACCATCTGAAGCTAATTTGAATAATCTAGTTTTCCCTTTTCTAAACCATTTCCCTTTTGAAAAAGAAAAGAACAAGAATGAGAAACAAGGAAGATGATAACACTTCTTCTGTGCTTCATGGTTTTGAAACTGACACACCAGAAGGGTTTTTAAAAATCACAGTAATTAGAACTTTTTCTTCAAAATACAGGCCAATGAAAGCTGATTCAAAACCCAGTTTAACATCTGGAAAATAGAAAAAAAACCCAAAACATAAAAAGAAACACCAGTCACCAATTGCAAATAACACTTCAAAACAATGACATCTTCCATTACTTACAAGAAATTTTCAATCTGAACAGCTCTATTAAGGAAACAACATAAATAGATAAATTGTTCCAGTTCAGAAGGGAAAATCCTTGTCAAATATAAATAGATTAATTGTGAATTGGGGAAATTAATCACGAGGTTAATTTTGAAAGGCAGATTAATTATCAAAACTTTAAAAAACTCATTTTTTGCTTGTAATAAGTCTTATTCCTTGACAATTTAATTTTTACATTAAACACTAACTTTGTGGAAGTGTTTATCTTTCTCCATTTTTATAGATGGAATTTAAAGTTTTAGCTTAGGTATGCCAGAGAAATGAAGATAGCCAGAGTAAGTCTGGGCTCTCATATGTATGACCATTAGAATCTAATTCAAATCTATAGAAATAAGTATCTACTTATTTACATGTTTATATATGTGTGTGTATGTGGGTATATCTATAGAATGTTAGGAGCATTAGTCGAATGATTCATAAACTAGAAAAAAATACTAAAAATATTGTCAAAGATTAATAATCTTTGGACAATGTGAACTGGGACAGGAAAAAAACAAGAAGAAAAAGTAATATTGCAAAAATTAAAGGACTGGAATAACAGAAATTAAAATCCACCAGCCTAATGTTCTCAAATCTGTTGAAGGATATAGAAAGAATTGAGAGCAGGTAAAAAACTCTTTGAAATCTACAAAGTGAAAATGTAAATCAATGAAGCCAGAAGAAGTGATCACATCTTTTCCATGTTTCTGTACGTTTCAAAGAAAATAACAAGGTTGTTCTTTAAGACAATGAATTTAGTGATCTTTTATTTTTGAAGATAAAGTACTAACAGTAGTTATTGCATTATTAAGAGTCATAAACATTTTGGATGTCTTATTAATTATTATATTATAAATTAGACCTTAGATTCATTGTGGCAAGTATGTTTTGCCATTTCAACTTAACAGAATTGAAATTTCATAATTAATTTAAAAGAATACATAAAGTGATCACTTCTACTTATGTGACAAGATCTGCTAGCCTTGTTTTGCTGGGCCTGAGTGGTAACTGGATGCCTGTCTCATTCTCTCAGGAGTTAGATTTGGCTGCAGTTCAGTCCAGTCATAAATATAATGTCACCTACCTTAAGGTTACTTCTATTTCTGCTTGTGCTCACAGCCCATAGGTTTATTCTGGCAGCAAGAGATCTTTGACTAACCCCATTTTATGAGGGAAAGTTCTCTGGGCATAAACCCAAAATATACACCATTACAGTAGCTCTATAGGGAATCCTCAGGAACTTAATGAGTCAGCTTTATGACTTCTTTGCACTGAACCATTACAAATTTGCTGTGGAGTATCAGTGACTCTGATCCAAGAATCAATGTTATTGACTGGCTTTGTATGATTATTGCAGAGGTGAACTTTAATCTAGAATTAAAGGAAAGGGTTTTTTTTAACTAGAATCAGATCCAAATAGGCAATTTTAAATTAAGATTTATAAAAATACATTCAAACTGTAAGACAAAAGTATGTGAAACTTACATGAAACTGCTGTGACTATAAGTATAAAAATACTTAATCTATTTCCTTGGGTTCATGCTGCAACATTTGTATTAGAAACGGAATCTGTAAATATCTTAAATGTCATTACCCTCCCCTGACTTCGGTGAGAAATGAGGTTACTCAGCGTATCACAAGTATGGGACTTCTGTTATTCTATAATTTTATTAAAGTTGCTGGCTCAGATTAAAATGTCTGTTAAAGTTATAAAACTGCTAACTAGTGTATTTGTTGAATTTAACTTTGAATGCAAGGAACCCTATTTACTCCAGCATAAATATTTTTTCTACTCTAATCTACATTGAGTAGATGATTATTTACTTCAATTTCCTATTTTGGTGACAAGATAATTCTTTTACTTACTAAGCTGAAGTGTCCTTAACATTTGTACTCAAAGCCAATATTTCTGAAAGTGTACTGTATTAGCTGTTTTATTAGTTGTCCTGACAGCTTGGAGACAGGGCCTCCTAATGTGGCATCAATACATAATGTGAGCTTTTTCTGCAGAGGTTCATTCTTATTTGGAAGACACATCACATTATGATAAATGGCACCCACAGTACTATAGATAGATAAACATTTCTGAAAGGGTACATAATGTTCAAGTGTTGTTGAAAGAGATGGGGAGAGCTAGCATTATTTTTTCCAACGTAACAGCTTTTGTTTGAATACATTTTGTGAGGTTTGTACGCTATTGTAAAATTTTAGCACTTTAAAAAAAAAAAAAAAGTTTATTTGTTTTCATCTTCTTGTTTTCAAAATTATTTCATAAAAGATTACATTCACTAAAAAAAAGATGCTTGAATACACAGAGATCATGTTGACCTTTGGCTTTAAAACACTAAAGAAAGTAATTGTTTTTCCAAGTAGGGCTGTTAGCCTTCTGATCCTTCTTTTCAAAATACTATAATATACTGCTTAGTACTGTTGCTCAAAAATTAAATAGTGCATCCCTTGTAGTTCTTGGACTTTGTAGGGGTCAAATAGCTTTTTGTGTCTGAGTTAAAGCTAGATTGTTAAACTAGTTCACAGTATTTCGGAGAAAAGGGACAGATAGCTTTATGCAAGAATTTATACTAACCACTCTGTTAAAATAATGAATATAGCACTGGAAACTAAGCAAAATTCATCTGCTCTGTAACTCTTGTTGCTAGTTTGGTTTATAATCATAACACACAAAAAATGCTTACAGACACATAGATCAAGTAGTCATGTCGATATGTTGCCCTTCACGAGCGTAACCATGCATATAGCCAGTGCCTGGAGCGAAGTCAATATTCCCCTCCGCTAGGCACTTCTGAGTCCACATCTGAATTACTGTGACCAGTTTTGGTTTCCCTCATACAAAAGAGACATGAAGGGACCAGGGTAGAGGACCATTAAGATGGTTAAAACAAGTACAAAAGAGGCTAAGGTAAGTGGGTTCGTTTAGCCTGGAGAGGGGAGGGAAAAAAGAAAAGAAAAAAGAAAAGGGGAAAGAAAAAAAAAAAAGTCCATTGGAGCATTTACAGTCTTCCAATATCTAAAGGGAGGTTAGGTAGAAGACAGAGCCATACTCTTCTACTCTTCTCACAGGCACACAGCAGAAGTCACATAGTCACAAGCTGTAGCACGGAAAATCACAAGGAGCAGTAAGGAAGCGATTCTTCACAATGAAGGTGGCTGAGCACTGAAACAAGTTGTCCAAAGAGGATGTGGAATCTCCATCCTAAGAAATTCTTTGGATAAAGTCCTGAACAATCTGATGTCATCTTGAGGGTAGACTTACAACTGAGTAGAATGTTGGACTAGGTGACCTTCAGAGATCTCTTTCAGCCTACATTTTTCTATGATTATGTGAACTGTTGTGTCACAGTGTTTTAAGGACATAAAAAATGTCAGATTTACAAAACTGCAGCCTTCTGGGGCAGAAAAAGTATTAACCTAATTTGTATCATTCATTAAACCTGAATGTGGAGTTCTGACATGAAAATACCCTTGTGGTTGATATTCTGTGAACAATATAGAAAATTACTAATTTCCTTAGTGAAAAAAGCTGCAAAGCAGCCCCTTCTTATATGTAATATACCATTTTCATTGTCTTTCCCTTGCATCCCTCATGTCAAATAAAATAGATTTGAAGATTTTGTTTGCCTATCTGTCAACAAGCCCAGTAAGTGGACATTCAGAAGAAATGGAATTGTTCTTTCAAGTCAAGCTAATAGGATGTTTTGTGAAACCTTAATTAGTTTCTTTTTTTTTCATGAACAGAGTAAAGCATCTCTTCTAATTCAATGGCTCTTAGTCAATCTTACGTATATTGTCAAGTGGTAAGTTGTTTGAGGGAAAGGTATTTACGGAATAGAGAAATAACAGCTGAATTGAATAAAGAAAACTTATTACTAAGAGATAAATTTCTCAATAATTTTACCAAGTGGTAGTTTTAGCACTTGTTTTTCTTCTTTGTATCACTGCAGTATTTATCAAAATATATTATTATTTAGTCTATTATAAATTGGATTTACCTGGAGGAGGGAAAGGACCTAAATATTGAATGTGGTTTTTTGAACTTGTCTGAGCTTTTTTTCCTACCTTAAAGGCATCCCAATCAGCTTAAAGAATGACTGGAGTTGGAGATTTTTAATTGTTTTGTTATAGTTTTATAGAACATTTGCATTTTGAATTCTATTTGGTTTATGTCCTACAGTGAAAAATGTACCTACATATACAGACCCACCTTTAACTGAAATACTTGCAATAAGGGTATCGATTTCTTTTCAGAATTTGAGGGTGTCTAAGCAATTATCTTAGGTATAGCCAAAAGACTCTTCTCCACTGAACATACATGACCACCACAAAGTTGTAATTTGCACCTAGTGGTTGAACAAGCCACTACATCATAGCATGGTCTGCTGCATCTCTCTGAAACATATTTTGTGTGGTTAAGAAGCATTAGTGACAATAAAATATCAAAGGCCTTTGTCATGGAGCAGCTGGTAGCAGTTGTATCCCACTTACTTACTTTCTATTCCTGCTTAATATCTAAAGCACTCCATGCTACTGCCTGTAGGAAGTATCATATACTGTATGCACAGCTTTTCTAGCACATTGGTAGTTACACTTTAGCAAGAACAATATTCTCTGAAAGAAAAAGAGGCTGAATATGAAATAGGTATTACTAACTAGTTCTGATAAGACTCATACATTAAATATGGATTTCTTTTTCAGATAATAGCAATATTTATATCAATTTAGGTTTGGATATCTTTGTCAAGGTTCAGCAATATATGCCTAAAATCCTGTGATTTTTTTTTTCCTGTGTTGCAGGAAGACTTTTTTGCTAGCTCTAAAATAACAAGAGGTTAGGTGTCAAGGACATGAAGAAAAATACAGGGATCAGATCAAATTGACCTGTGTCGTAATGGAACCTGCTAGTGACATTTTTGGGAAAAAGGGAGGAATGGGGAGACAAGCAGGAAACAGTCAAAAAGGGGATAGATGGGAGGAGCTGCTCTTTGTCTGTCACTAGGACTGGTTCTCTACTTATCTATTGCCAGTCTGAATTGCACTACTGATTTAAAAGGCAGCTAGAAACTGAAGTGGGCATTGTAGACCAGCAGTAGGGTGTTAACTGTATTTGTGGTAGGGCTGTTTTATGGAGGGTTGCTTTCCAGACAGATACAAAAGAAACCTCTGTGTTCAAATTGCAATGATTTAGTGTTTGAAAGCTGCTGATGTTGCTTTGGGATAACCTGAAGTTCTTTCATGAAGAATTTGCCGATGTGACCTCTTCTTAATAGTATCTGCCAAATTGTGACACTCTTCTGGTTGGGCCAAGAGTTTTGGTGATCCATAGAGAGCTTGTTGGAGTGTCACAGGGACAAACTGTTTATTGCACATGATTTAAATCAAATCAGGCATTAAAATAGTTTATTGATTTATTAAATGACACTCTACTGCCAATCAGTGAATCATATGTTCAGGATCGATATCAGCAATAAAGTAGATACCAGACACTTACAAAATGTCAGTAAACTCATACATTTCTAAACACCTTTTTATAACTAATGCCAAAGCATTCTAACGCCCACACACATCCACAGTTATGTGCACACACACACCCTCCACAGGCCATGTGGATGCACATCCCCCTTTCCTGTGAGTGTGGGTTCCCCTACTTAATTACACTTTTTCTGTGTAGATAGTGGTGCTCTTGTTCTGTATCCATCCAGCTCCCTACAACCTGCTAATGCACGTGTCTGGGAGAAAGTCACCCATGAGTTACCTGAGGTGGGATCCCTGCTTGTTGCATCTTTCATTTTGAGGCTACTAGCTGGATGCAGACTACTTACAGAATCTGATTGAGAGGCAGCTCTGACTGTTCTTGTTGGAGGTCCTGCTGCCATGGGGCAACTGATGGCAGTGTCAAGCCAGGTGTGGACTACTGCTGTGTTAACCTCTTCTCTACCCCCCGTGACAAACTTCTGTGCTTTCCTTTTATTAATTTTCAGGCTGACTCCTCTGTTGAAAAAAATCTCTGTGTAATTCCCTGGTTACTGTTTAATTTCTCTTACGGTTGCTTTTGTCTTTAGTATTAACAACTTTGGAAAAATGCCTTCTCAGACAGGTTGCTGTGTTTTTCCATTCAGAGCACTAAAACTGAGTGCCTGTCACTTCCTTTAGCAAGTTGTTGCATTATTCGTCAAGCTCTTCTTTAGCTCAGCTGAAGGTGGTAGCATAAGCAAATTAATTATTTCTATACAGTTTTCTACCTTATTTACTTTCCATGGAAGAAAATTAATTCACAGCTTTTAATATGTACAAGAAAATAAGGTTTGACCAGTTCTCTTTTTACACTGGTACAAAGGAAGATATTGGGAGACTACAAACTTAGTGGAAAAAAAACCCAATACAACAAAAACAAACAAAAAAATCCACAACCAAAAAAACCCCCTCACATTATAAGTAATGTGGATCAAACCCAAATGCTGTGTAAATATCTTCCATGGTGCTGTGTTGGATCTTGTTCTCACCACCAAGGAAGTGTTGGTGGGGAATGTTAAGCTCAAGGGCAGTCTTGGCTGCAGTGACCATGAAATGGTGGAGTTCAAGATCCTTAGGGCACCGAGGAGGACGCACAGCTAGCTCACTACCCTGGACTTCAGGAGAGCAGACTTTGGCCTCTTCAGGGCTCTGCTTGATAAGAGTACCATGGGATAAAGCCCTGGAGGG